>NC_143050.1:5562500-5567500 GCF_057628025.1 Oncorhynchus mykiss
CCAGTAACCGTCAAGGTTGCTAGATCGAATCCCCGAGCTGACAAGGTAAAAAAATCTGTCGTTCTGCCTCCTGAACAAGGCAGTTAACCCCGCTGTTCCTCCAGTAGGCTGTCATTGAAAATAAGAATTTGTTCTTAACTGACTTGCCTAGTTAAATAAATAAATATGGAACAGGTAGGGAGGTAGATGTCTGAGAGACGGGCCTCGTAAAATGGTCAATTTCGACGCAATCAATTAGCTTAGAGGCAAAATAACTAAACAAAATAATGTTGCAGGAATGTTAATCTTATCTGTTTCTAGAAACAAAAACGATTTCAGCACAATCTGACATGGTGAGTGTTGAAATCCTCTTTCGGGTGCTTTTTGAGGTGGAACGACCCTGGCTTTGTGACTCTTCCGTAGCTAGGCTGGATCGTCCTCAACTGAGATGTAGCAACCACCTGGGTAATGTTTTTTTTGTGACTTTTTAAATAATCCAGTAAGACCACCACACCTCAGCAGCGGTTCAGAAAAGCCTCCTACGAAGAAGCAGGCCTCTGTATCCCCTCACACCGCACTCCACTTCCTCTAGGAAATGGGGCAAAAGGGGGCCGAAACCGATGTTGTTGATTTGGTGTTGCTGCGTCATTCAAATCATATTAGCTAGCTAGCTAGCTAGCTAGCCGAGCCAAACACAATACCATAATGTCATAATCAGTCACCGGCAGATATTACAGTTAATCAATCTATCAACAAGTTATCAAAAACCCCCCCAAAAAGTTGATTTTTCAAATATACAATTATAAAAACAACACTAAAAAAACAATCAAATATGTACAATATTTACAGAGCTCTCTGCCTAGGCTACCTCACGACGCTATGGCAACCATGGAACTTGCGGCGATAACGTGGAAGCAAGGCAACCATTATGACATGTCTCACAATGTTAGGCTACAGTATTTTAATGTAGGGTGATGTACCTATGTGGTAACGTTAGGCTACAGTATTTTAATGTAGGGTGATGTACCTATGTGGTAACGTTAGGCTACAGTATTTGAATGTAGGGTGATTTACCTATGTGGTAACGTTAGGCTACAGTATTTTAATGTAGGGTGATTTACCTATGTGGTAACGTTAGGCTACAGTATTTTAATGTAGCTTTGAACTTCTTTATCTGACAGTATATTGTCTTCCTCTCTCTCTCTCGTGTGTGTGTGTGTGTGTGTGTGTGTGTGTGTGTGTGTGTGTGTGTGTGTGTGTGTGTGTGTGTGTGTGTGTGTAGGAGCGTTGTTTGCGTGCTTGGCGTGCCTGGACAGTGTGAGCATTAGTGTGGCGATAGCTGTGTTCAGTAGTCTCTACGCTGCCACGGTAACCTGGTACCCGGGATTCTGCTTCCTGTTGTCTGCTGGACTCTGTGTCATCCCCTTGGCAATGCTAGCGTGAGTATTATATACTACTACCGCTATTCTCCTGCCCCTATACTACCCCTGTACTACTACTATACTACCGCTATTCTCCTGCCCCTATACTACTACTACTGTACTACCCCTATACTACTTCTATACTACTACTATACTACCCATATACTACTACTACTACACTACTACCACTATACTACCCCTATACTACTACTATACTACCCCTATACTACTACTACTATACTACTTCTATACCACTACTATACTACCCCTATACTACTACCACTATACTACCCCTATACTACTACTATACTACCCCTGTACTACTACTATACTACTGCTATTCTCCTGCCCCTATACTACCACTACTATACTACCCCTATACTACTACTATACTACCCCTATACTACTACTACTATACTACTTCTATAGCACTACTATACCACCCCTATACTACTACCACTATACTACCCCTATACTACTACTATACTACCCCTATACTACTACTACTATACTACTTCTATAGCACTACTATACCACCCCTATACTACTACCACTATACTACCCCTATACTACTACTCCTATACTACTTCTATACTACTACTATACTACCCCTATACTACTTCTATACTACTACTATACTGTCCCTGTACTACTACTATACTATTACTATACTGCCCCTGTACTACTACTATACTGCCCCTGTACTACTACTATACTGGCCCTGTACTACTACTATACTACCGCTATTCTCCTGCCCCTATACTAGTACTACTATACTACCCCTATACTACTTCTATACTACTACTATACTACCCCTATACTACTACTACTATACTACCCCTATACTACTACTACTATACTACTTCTATACCACTACTATACTACCCCTATACTACTACTACTATACTACTACCCCTATACTACTACTACTATACTACCCCTATACTACTACTATACTACTGATATACTACTTCTATACTACTACTATACTGCCCCTGTACTACTACTACTATACTGCCCCTGTACTACTACTATACTGCCCCTGTGCTACTACTATACTGGCCCTGTACTACTACTATACTGCCCCTGTACTACTACTATACTGCCCCTGTACTACTACTATACTGCCCCTGTACTACCCCTATACTGCTACTATGCTGCCCATGTACTACTACTATACTGCCCCTGTACTACTACTATGCTGCCCCTGTACTTCTACTATACTGCCCCTGTACTACTACTATGCTTCCCCTGTACTACTACTATACTGCCCCTGTACTACCCATGTACTACTACTATACTGCCCCTGTACTACTACTATGCTGCCCCTGTACTACTACTATACTGCCCCTGTACTACTACTATACTGCCTCTGTACCACCCCTATACTGCTACTATGCTGCCCATGTACTACTACTATACTGCCCCTGTACTACTACTATGCTGCCCCTGTACTACTACTATACTGCCCCTGTACTACTACTATACTACCCCTGTACTACTACTATACTACCCCTATACTACTTCTATACTACTACTATACTGCCTCTGTACTACTACTATACTGCCCCTGTACTACCCCTATACTGCTACTATGCTGCCCATGTACTACTACTATACTGCCCCTGTACTACTACTATGCTGCCCCTGTACTTCTACTATACTGCCCCTGTACTACTACTATGCTTCCCCTGTACTACTACTATACTGCCCCTGTACTACCGCTATACTGCCCCTGTACTACCCATGTACTACTACTATACTGCCCCTGTACCACTACTATGCTGCCCCTGTACTACTACTATACTGCCCCTGTACTACTACTATACTGCCTCTGTACCACCCCTATACTGCTACTATGCTGCCCATGTACTACTACTATACTGCCCCTGTACTACTACTATGCTGCCCCTGTACTACTACTATACTGCCCCTATACTACTACTATACTACCCCTGTACTACTACTATACTACCCCTATACTACTTCTATACTACTACTATACTGCCCCTGTACTACTACTATACTGCCCCTGTACTACCCCTATACTGCTACTATGCTGCCCATATACTACCCTTATACTGCTACTATACTACTACTATACTGCCCCTATACTGCCCCATACTACCCTATATACTACCCCTATACTGCCCCTATACTACCCCTATACTGCTATTATACTGCCCCTATACTACCCCTATACTGCTACTATACTGCCCCTTTACTACCCCTATACTGCTACTATACTGCCCCTATACTACCCATATACTACCCTTATACTGCCCCTATACTGCTACTATACTACTACTGTACTGCCCCTATACTACCCTATATACTACCCTATATACTACCCCTATACTGCCCCTATACTACCCCTATACTGCCCCTATACTACCCCTATACTGCTACTATACTACTATACTACCCCTATACTGTCCCTATACTGCCCCTATACTGCCCCTATACTGCCCCTATACTGCCCCTATACTGCTACTATACTACCCCTATACTACCCCTATACTGCCACTATACTGTCCCTATACTGCCCCTATACTGCCCCTATACTGCCCCTATACTGCCCCTATACTACCATGCTACCCCTGTGCTACTACTATACCAGTACTATACTACCCCTATACTACTACAGTGCTACTACTATACTACCACTATACTACTATACTAGTACTATACTGCCTCTACACCACCGCTATACTGGTACTATTCTACCCCTATACTACTACTATACTGTCCATACACTACTACTATACTGCTGCTATACCCCTACTATACTGTCCCATATACTACTGCAATACTACCCCTATGCTACTACACTACCCCATAATACTACACCACCCCTATTCTACTACTACACTACCCCTATACTACAGATATACTACCTCTATTCTACTACTATACTACTACACTACCCCTATTCTACTACTATACCACTACACTACTACTATACTACCACACTACCCCATAATACTACACCACCCCTATTCTACTACTACACTACCCCTATACTACTGCTGTACTACTGCACTACCCCATAATACTACACCACCCCTATTCTACTACTCTACTACTACACTACTACTATACTACCCCTATACTACTACACTACTACTACACTACCCCTATTCTACTACTATACTACCCCTATACTACTACTATACTAATACACAACTGCCGTACTGCCCCTATACTGCAGCTATACTACCCCTATTCTACTACTATACTACTACACTACAACTATACTACCCCTATACTACTACTATACTACCCCTATACTACCACTATACTAATACACAACTGCTGTACTGCCCCTATACTGCAGCTATACTACCCCTATACTACTACACTACTACTACACTACCCCTATTCTACTACTATACTACTACACTACTACTATACTACCCCTATACTACTACACTACTACTACACTACCCCTATTCTACTACTATACTACTACACTACAACTATATTACCCCTATACTACTACTATACTACTACACTACAACTATACTACCCCTATACTACTACTATACTACTACACTACTACTATACTGCCCCTATACTACTACTATACTAATACACTGC
>NC_143050.1:5570000-5632500 GCF_057628025.1 Oncorhynchus mykiss
GTCCCTGTACTTTCCTGTACTCTCCTAGTCCCTGTACTTTCCTGTACTCTCCTAGTCCCTGTACTCTCCTAGTCCCTGTACTTTCTTGTACTCTCCTAGTCCCTGTACTTTCCTGTACTCTCCTAGTCCCTGTACTCTCCTAGTCCCTGTACTCTCCTAGTCCCAGTACTCTCCTAGTCCCTGTATTTTCCTAGTTCCTGTATTTTCCTAGTCTCTGTACTTTCCTGTACTTTCCTAGTCCCTGTACTTTCCTAGTCCCTATACTTTCCTGTATTTTCCTAGTCCCTGTACTTTCCTGTACTTTCCTAGTCCCTGTACTCTCCCAGTCCCTGTACTTTCCTGTACTTTCCTAGCCCCTGTACTCTCCTAGTCCCTGTACTTTCCTGTACTTTCCTAGTCCCTGTACTTTCCTGTACTCTCCTAGTCCCTGGACTTTCCTGTACTCTCCTAGTCCCTGTACTCTCCTAGTCCCTGTACTCTCCTAGTCCCTGTACTCTCCTAGTCCCTGTACTCTCCTAGTCCCTGTACTCTCCTAGTCCCTATACTTTCCTAGTCCCTGTACTTTCCTTATCATTATCCGTATCACTGCAGAAGGTAAATTAGCAAATCGATTGTTGTATTTTTAATTACGTACAATTACTCCGATTCCTAGAACACCTTGCGAAGTGAAAGTCATAATGGTTGGATATGTAACGAAGTGAAAGTCATAATGGTCAGATGTCTTAACAAACAGAAAGGAATAGCAGACAGCAGTAGGGTGTTTTCAAGTGTCTATGCAGTATTAGCAGGTTTAAGGTAGCCTCCCTGTGCACAGAAGGGTATGGGGTCTATGGGTCACGTGTTTGTTCCAACTACCCGCTTATAACAACCTGTTCAGCACTTCCTCAATGTTTTCTCACAGAAACACAACATGATAGGCTTGTAATAGACGCTCAAGGAAATACACGTTCTGTCTGGCCTGTGTAATGAATTTTGTCTGGCCTGTGTAATGAATTCTGTCTGGCCTGTGTAATGAATTTTGTCTGGCCTGTGTAATGAATTTTGTCTGGCCTGTGTAATGAATTCTGTCTGGCCTGTGTAATGAATTCTGTCTGGCCTGTGTAATGAATTCTGTCTGGCCTGTGTAATGAATTCTGTCTGGCCTGTGTAATGAATTTTGTCTGGCCTGTGTAATGAATTCTGTCCGGCCTGTGTAATGAATTCTGTCTGGCCTGTGTAATGAATTCTGTCTGGCCTGTGTAATGACTCGTCAGACCTCCCGGTGAGCCAAACTGGTTGAAAAGACCACCAGGCTGGTCCCAGATCTGTTTGTGTTGTCTTGCCAACTCCATTGCTGTCATTGTCAATGACGGCACAAACAGATGTCTCTCAGGCCGATGACATGACGTTGTTGAGTGGAACCGAATGCTGGTTGACACATCCACTTCACTGCTACACAATAGTTTACTTCCACTTCCATTGATTTTAAGCGCATGGATCAATAACTCAGAGATGATCAATTGATCGTGTAAAAACCAGCATGGTCAAACGGATGTAAAGGACAGTATTGGGGAAATACTACTTTAGGTACAAATGTTTTAAAACTTTTAATTTGAGCCATTGGTTGTGTGCTGTTGATTTTTTAAAAATTATATAATAGAAGTAATTGTAACAACACAGAAGTTGTATTTAAAAATATAGATGTGTCTACAATGTCTGACAGACTTTATGAAAGTGTGTGTCATTTTTCATCTGTCGTTGTGTTTTGTTGACAACTAAACATGAATGTGGCTGGATTGCAGTATTTGCTTTCATTGGTTTTGCTTTACGAGTAACCGGCATGTAATGCATATAGTAACCACCAGGTGTCACTCTTGGTTTAGGATAAAGCCTCACACAGCCATTATTACCCAGTACCCACCAGATATAAACCCAGCCATATTTAGTCAGAGATACTCTATATAATGACAAGATGGTCTAGTCTCTATCCTAACAATGTGGATCGTTGTCCACAAACTCTGGAATGGTTTAGGATAAAGCCTCACACAGCCATTTATACTACCCAGTACCCACCAGATATAAACCCAGCCATATTTAGTCAGAGATACTCTATATAATGACAAGATGGTCTAGTCTCTATCCTAACAATGTGGATCGTTGTCCACAAACTCTGGAATGGTTTAGGATAAAGCCTCACACAGCCATTTATACTACCCAGTACCCACCAGATATAAACCCAGCCATATTTAGTCAGAGATACTCTATATAATGACAAGATGGTCTAGTCTCTATCCTAACAATGTGGATCGTTGTCCACAAACTCTGGAATGGTTTAGGATAAAGCCTCACACAGCCATTTATACTACCCAGTACCCACCAGATATAAACCCAGCCATATTTAGTCAGAGATACTCTATATAATGACAAGATGGTCTAGTCTCTATCCTAACAATGTGGATCGTTGTCCACAAACTCTGGAATGGTTTAGGATAAAGCCTCACACAGCCATTTATACTACCCAGTACCCACCAGATATAAACCTAGCCATATTTAATCAGAGATACTCTATATAATGACAAGATGATCTAGTCTCTATCCTAACAATGTGAACGTTCTGCCTAGTCCTTGTTTTGGATTGGTGGATACCCGTATTTGAATACCTCTTTTAATATTGGATATGGGTTGTTATGGTCAACCACCTGACTTCCTATAAGAAGGTATTTCACATTCGTTGAGAAGAGAAGTGAGAACCAACTGCAACTTCTTGGTAAGGTAAGTCAGTCGTTTTAATTAGCTAAATATAGGTTGTCATTTTTTGACTTGTCAATATTATTTTTTCCAGATGAAGTAGCCATTGTCGCTTTGGTAGCTGACTGTTGTCAGAGAGGAAGAGTTGTTGAGGAATGATAACATTAATGTTAGCTAATTAGCATATTCCCCAATGCACAATAAATATTTGCAACTAAATGTCGGTGAAGTTAGTCATATGTTTCACTAGCTACTACTGAAAACATTAGACCCGAAAGTTTCCATCCATATATGACACTGTCTTGTTGCTGTTTAGAGATCTCATGAATATTTTATATTTAACCAGGCAAGTCCGTTAAGAACAAATTCTTATTTACAATGACGGCTTAGGAACAGTGGGGTTAACTGCCTGTTCAGGGGTAGATTTTTACCTTGTCAGTTCAGGGGATTTGATCCAGCAATTTTTCGGTTACTGGTCCAACACTCTGACCACTAGGCTACCTGCTAGTTACTGGTCCAACACTCTGACCACTAGGCTACCTGCTGGTTACTGGCCCAACGCTCTGACCACTAGGCTACCTGCTGGTTACTGGCCCAACGCTCTGACCACTAGGCTACCTGCTGGTTACTGGCCCAACGCTCTGACCTCTAGGCTACCTGCCGCCTCTACACTCTAACCACTAGGCTACCTGCCGCCTCTACACTCTAACCACTAGGCTACCTGCCTCCCCTACACTCTAACCACTAGGCTACCTGCCTCCCCTACACTCTAACCACTAGGCTACCTGCCTCCCCTACACTCTAACCACTAGGCTACCTGCCTCCCCTACACTCTAACCACTAGGCTACCTGCCTCCCCTACACTCTAACCACTAGGCTACCTGCCTCCCCTACACTCTAACCACTAGGCTACCTGCCTCCCCTACACTCTAACCACTAGGCTACCTGCCTCCCCTACACTCTAACCACTAGGCTACCTGCCTCCCCTACACTCTAAGCACAAGGCTACCAGTCTCCCCTACACTCTAACCACTAGGATACCTGCCGCCTCTACACTCTAACCACCAGGCTACCTGCCGTCCCTACACTCCAACCACTAGGCTACCTGCCTCCTCTACACTCTAACCACCAGGCTACCTGCCGTCCCTACACTCTAACCACTAGGTTACCTGCCGCCCCTACACTCTAACCACTAGGCTACCTGCCGCCTCTACACTCTAACCACTAGGCTACCTGCCTCCCCTACACTCTAACCACTAGACTACCTGCCTCCTCTACACTCTAACCACTAGGCTACCTGCCTCCCCTACACTCTAACCACTAGGCTACCTGCCTCCTCTACACTCTAACCACTAGGCTACCTGCCTCCCCTACACTCTAACCACTAGGCTACCTGCCTCCCCTACACTCTAACCACTAGGTTACCTGCCTCCTCTACACTCTAACCACTAGGCTACCTGCCTCCCCTACACTCTAACCACTAGGCTACCTGCCTCCCCTACACTCTAAGCACAAGGCTACCAGTCTCCCCTACACTCTAACCACTAGGCTACCTGCCGTCCCTACACTCTAACCACTAGGCTACCTGCCGCCTCTACACTCTAACCACCAGGCTACCTGCCGTCCCTACACTCCAACCACTAGGCTACCTGCCTCCCCTACACTCTAACCACTAGGCTACCTGCCACCTCTACAGTGTAACCACTAGGCTACCTGCCGCCTCTACACTCTAACCACTAGGTTACCTGTCGCCCCTACACTCTAACCACTAGGCTACCTGCCACCTCTACACTCTAACCACTAGGCTACCTGCCTCCCGTACACTCTAACCACTAGACTACCTGCCTCCTCTACACTCTAACCACTAGGATACCTGCCGCCCCTACACTCTAACCACTAGGTTACCTGGCGCCCCTACACTCTAACCACTAGGCTACCTACCACCTCTCCACTCTAACCACTAGGCTACCTGCCGCCCCTACACTCTAACCACTAGGCTACCTACCACCTCTCCATTCTAACCACTAGGCTACCTGCCGCCTCTACACTCTAACCACTAGGCTACCTGCCTCCTCTACACTCTAACCACTAGGCTACCTGCCGCCTCTACACTCTAACCACTAGGCTACCCTGCCTCCCCTATACTCTAACCACTAGGCTACCTGCCTCCCCTACACTCTAACCACTAGGCTACCCTGCCTCCTCTACACTCTAACCACTAGGCTACCCTGCCTCCTCTACACTCTAACCACTAGGCTACCTGCCGCCTCTACACTCTAACCACTAGGCTACCTGCCTCCCCTACACTCTAACCACTAGGCTACCCTGCCACCTCTACACTCTAACCACTAGGCTACCCTGCCTCCCCTACACTCTAACCACTAGGCTACCCTGCCACCTCTACACTCTAACCACTAGGTTACCTGCCGCCCCTACACTCTAACCACTAGGCTACCTGCCGCCCCTACACTCTAACCACTAGGCTACCCTGCCTCCCCTATACTCTAACCACTAGGTTACCTGCCGCCCCTACACTCTAACCACTAGGCTACCTGCCGCCCCTACACTCTAACCAGTAGGTTACCTGCCTCCCTGACCATCTTGAATTTCCACAGGGACAACGCCGATCTAACGTGTTTTTTCTCTCTCTCTAAGTTACTGGGATGTCACAAGTGGTATAGGGCACTGCATCACAGTGCTTGAGGTGTCACTACAGACGCGGGTTCGATCCCAGGCTGTGAACTGGAGACTCATGAGGCGGTGCACAATTTGCCCTGCGTCTGCCCGGGTTTTGCCAGCTGGGATTTCCTTGTCCCATCGTGCTCTAGCGACTCCTGGTGGCGGGCTCGACTCCGTGCAAGCTGACTTTGGTCGCCAGCTGGATGGTGTGGCCTCCGACACGTTGGTGCAGCTGGTTTCCGGGGGTTAAGCGAGCAGTGTATCAAGAAGCAGTTTGGCTCGGCAGGGTTGTGTTTCGGAGGACGCATGTTCTCGACCTTTGCCTCTCCCCAGCGATGGGACAAGACTGTAACTGCCAATTTGATATCACAAAAAAATATTTAAAAAATAAATTTAGGATGTTTAGGATGTTTCATTTACTGATACAATGTTTTTATCTTTTGACCAAACAAAAATGGCCGGCCTCTACCACGGCTACACTAAAGCAAAGTGTTTCTCAACAGCTCCCATAACAAATTAAGTGCACTGTGTAGCGTGTGTCATTTGGGGGGGACACCATGTCTAGACCGGGCATGACCAGAGACTGCATTGGGGTTTGGTTTGATGTCTGAACTGAACTGGGATGTGCAGGAGAGGCAGCTCCCATAAGAACAGTGTTAATTTGACACGCAGCCTCTCCTCCTTGCTCCCCACCTCTCCTCTTCTCTCCCCTCTTCTCCTCTCCCCCTTCTCTCCCGTCCTCTCCTCTCCCCCTTCTCTCCCCTCCTCTTCCCTCCTCTCCTCTCCCCCTTTTCTCCCCTCTCTTCTCACCCCCTCCTCTCCTCTCCCCATCTCTCCCCTCCTCTTTTCTCCCCCCTTGCTCCCCTCTCTTCTCGCCCCCTCTCTCCCCTCCTCTCCTCTCCCCCTCTCTCCCCTCCTCTTCTCTCTCCCCTCCTCTTTTCTCCCCCCTTTCTCCCCTCTCTTCTCGCCCCTCCTCTCCTCTCCCCATCTCTCCCCTCCTCTTTTCTCCCCCCTTTCTCCCCTCTCTTCTCGCCCCCTCTCTCCCCTCCTCTCCTCTCCCCCTCTCTCCCCTCCTCTTCTCTCTCCCCTCCTCTCCTCGCCCCCTCTCTCCCCTCCTCTCCTCTCCCCCTCTCCCCTCCTCTCCTCTCCCCCTCTCTCCCCTCCTCTCCTCTCCCCCTCTCTCCCCTCCTCTTCTCTCTCCCCTCTCTTCTCTCTCCCCTCTCTCCTCCTCTCCTCCTCTCCTTCAGTGTTGGTTTTGAGTGCTATAGTAAGATGGATAAACATTGACTTATTGTGTTCTTGTTTTCTTTTTCACTGCACATGGATGCCATGACAGTTTTGGATTGGCAAGATGTATGGGAAACCAACCAACCGTGTGCAAATCTTTCTCTACTGAAAGCTCTCCGTTAAGACTGCTCTTTCTACTGCATGTAAAATCAGCCGTAGGCCCATGTCTCTTCTCTCATCGCTATAAAGACTCTCGGGCTCCAGTCAATCTGATTAACACTGAGGTTAAACCCGAGGTTACAGGACACTAGATGGTGACGAGAGACAAGGTGTATATATACAAAATGGCCACCTATCCCCCAAATAGTGCACTACATTTGACCAGAACCCTTAGATTACGTCAAGTAAATCAACATGATGGTGATGAGAAGTTTTCATAGCTGAGTTACTGAGTTAGATGATGTTTATGGTGAAGAGGTCAGGGATTTATTTCCATTGCGGTCCCTGATGTAATGTCACTACTAGGGTTGGGAGATATTGCGACAGCATCGTCTATCGGTGATGATGGCCTATTTGAACTTGACTGGCGCCGCACAGGGAAAAAATTGAGTCTCGTAGTGCACAGCAGAGCAGCACACAAGTGACATTCTGAGTAATTTGCCTATTTTCTATTTAATAAATATGTTATATAGCCTACAGAACGCAAGAGAGGAATGTAGGCCAAACAGAGCAGAAAATTCCAACAAAGCAGCAAAGTCAATTCCAGTTAGAATATATTGTTTCTCTCTTTGCTGCAAGTGTCAGTTTGATGAATCTGTAGGAGCCTGTTGACAATATGGTGTGGAAGGACAAGACTAATTATGACGATGATAATGAGGACTCTAGTTCCAGAACTCTCCCGGGACATTCTAATTCTCTGTTCTATCCCCGGAACATTCTGATTCTCTGTTCTATCCCCAGGACATTCTGATTCTCCGTTCTATTTCCGATTCTCCGTTCTCTCCCCTGGACATTCTGATTCTCTGTTCTATCCCCGGGACATTCTGATTCTCTGTTCTCTCCCCGGGACATTCTGATTCTCTGTTCTATCCTCGGGACATTCTGATTCTCTGTTCTCTCCCCGGGACATTCTGATTCTCTGTTCTATCCCCGGGACATTCTGATTCTCTGTTCTCTCCCCTGGACATTCTGATTCTCTGTTCTATCCCCGGGACATTCTGATTCTACGTTCTATCCCCGGTACATTCTGATTCTCCGTTCTATCCCCGGGACATTCTGGTTCTCTCCCCGGGACACTCTGATTCTCTGTTCTCTCCCCGGAACATTCTGATTCTCTGTTCTATCCCCGGGACATTCTGATTCTCTGTTCTATCCCCGGGACATTCTGATTCTCTGTTCTATCCCCGGGACATTCTGATTCTCTGTTCTATCCCCGGGACATTCTGATTCTCTGTTCTATCCCCGGGACATTCTGATTCTCTGTTCTATCCCCGGGACATTCTGATTCTCTGTTCTATCCCCGGGACATTCTGATTCTCCGTTCTCTCCCCGGGACATTCTGATTCTCTGTTCTATCCCCGGGACATTCTGATTCTCTGTTCTATCCCGGGACATTCTGATTCTCTGTTCTATTCCCGGGACATTCTGATTCTCTGTTCTCTCCCCGGGACATTCTGATTCTCTGTTCTCTCCCCGGGACATTTTGATTCTCTGTTCTCTCTCTCTCTCTCTCTCTCTCTCTGTCAGATACATGGGGATAAGGCCATTAGCCTCAACCTTTTACTACGTGTTTTTATAACGGACACTGTCTTGTGTCCACTGCTACACTGTTTAAAAAAAGCAAGTCTATATCCCCTTCTCTCTCCATTCAATATACTATGAATATGACTGAAGGCTACGCTTCATCGTTTTTAATGCACGGCTTTCTCCAGATCAAGCAATGAGTTCCATCTCAAAAAAAGCCTAAGAACGTAAGATAGCCAGAATGACAAGTTGTTAAGCTTAATAAAGAATGAAATGATTCATGCCGAAAATCCCTCCATGTGAGGTTTAAAACCAAATGGCCAATAAGCTATACTCCTACTGGCCTATCATAACAGCTTTAAGACGAGCTAAAGTTATGAACAGTGGCTTATTTCCCAAATATTCTAGCCGACGAAGATGTTGTCTTGGCTTTCAAAAGTAACAAGACTAAAAGCCAACAGCCTAGGCTTCTTGACACACTGCTTGCTTAACCCCTTGTGTCAGAGGAAACACCTTACAACTGGTGACACAAGTCAGCTTGCATGCGCCCGGGTCTGCCACAAGGAGTCGCTAGAGCGCGATTGGGATAAGAACATCCCGGGCCGGCCAAATGCTCCCCTAACCCGGACGATAATGGGACAATTGTTCGCCGCTTCATGGGTCTCCTGGTCGCGTCCGGCTGCAACACCGCCTGGGATTGAACCCGGGTTTGTATAAAGGCCTCTAGCGATGCAGGGCCTTAAACCACTGCGCCATTCAGACTAGCCGGCAGGGACAGGTGAGTGGAGCTACACTACAACTAGCCGGTAGGGACAGGTGGGTGGAGCTACACTACAACTAGCCGGTAGGGACAGGTGGGTGGAGCTACACTACAACTAGCCGGAGGGACAGGTGGGTGGAGCTACACTACAACTAGCCGGTAGGGACAGGTGGGTGGAGCTACACTACAACTAGCCGGTAGGGACAGGTGGGTGGAGCTACACTACAACTAGCCGGTAGGGACAGGTGGGTGGAGCTACAGTACAACTAGCCGGTAGGGACAGGTGGGTGGAGCTACACTACAACTAGCCGGGAGGGACAGTGGGTGGAGCTACACTACAACTAGCCGGGAGGGACAAGTGGGTGGAGCTACACTACAACTAGCCGGGAGGGACAGGTGGGTGGAGCTACACTACAACTAGCCGGGATGGACAGGTGGGTGGAGCTACACTACAACTAGCCGGGAGGGACAGGTGGGTGGAGCTACACTACAACTAGCCGGTAGGGACAGGTGGGTGGAGCTACACTACAGCTAGCCGGTAGGGACAGGTGGGTGGAGCTACACTACAGCTAGCCGGTAGGGACAGGTGGGTGGAGCTACACTACAGCTAGCCGGTAGGGACAGGTGGGTGGAGCTACACTACAACTAGCCGGTAGGGACAGGTGGGTGGAGCTACACTACAACTAGCCGGGAGGGACAGTGGGTGGAGCTACACTACAACTAGCCGGGAGGGACAAGTGGGTGGAGCTACACTACAACTAGCCGGGAGGGACAGGTGGGTGGAGCTACACTACAACTAGCCGGGAGGGACAGGTGGGTGGAGCTACACTACAACTAGCCGGGAGGGACAGGTGGGTGGAGCTACACTACAACTAGCCGGTAGGGACAGGTGGGTGGAGCTACACTACAGCTAGCCGGTAGGGACAGGTGGGTGGAGCTACACTACAGCTAGCCGGTAGGGACAGGTGGGTGGAGCTACACTACAGCTAGCCGGTAGGGACAGGTGGGTGGAGCTACACTACAGCTAGCCGGTAGGGACAGGTGGGTGGAGCTACACTACAACTAGCCGGTAGGGACAGGTGGGTGGAGCTACACTACAACTAGCCGGTAGGGACAGGTGGGTGGAGCTACACTACAACTAGCCGGTAGGGACAGGTGGGTGGAGCTACACTACAACTAGCCGGTAGGGACAGGTGGGGGGAGCTACACTACAACTAGCCGGTAGGGACAGGTGGGTGGAGCTACACTACAACTAGCCGGTAGGGACAGGTGGGTGGAGCTACAGTACAACTATCCGGTAGGGACAGGTGGGTGGAGCTACACTACAGCTAGCCGGTAGGGACAGGTGGGTGGAGCTACACTACAGCTAGCCGGTAGGGACAGGTGGGTGGAGCTACACTACAACTAGCCGGTAGGGATAGGTGGGTGGAGCTACACTACAACTAGCCGGTAGGGACAGGTGGGTGGAGCTACACTACAACTAGCCGGTAGGGACAGGTGGGTGGAGCTACACTACAACTAGCCGGTAGGGACAGGTGGGTGGAGCTACACTACAACTAGCCGGTAGGGACAGGTGGGTGGAGCTACACTACAACTAGCCGGTAGGGACAGGTGGGTGGAGCTACACTACAACTAGCCGGTAGGGACAGGTGGGTGGAGCTACACTACAACTAGCCGGTAGGGACAGGTGGGTGGAGCTACACTACAACTAGCCGGTAGGGACAGGTGGGTGGAGCTACACTACAGCTAGCCGGTAGGGACAGGTGGGTGGAGCTACACTACAACTAGCCGGTAGGGACAGGTGGGTGGAGCTACACTACAACTAGCCGGTTGGGACAGGTGGGTGGAGCTACACTACAACTAGCCGGTAGGGACAGGTGGGTGGAGCTACACTACAACTAGCCGGTAGGGACAGGTGGGTGGAGCTACACTACAACTAGCCGGTAGGGACAGGTGGGTGGAGCTACACTACAGCTAGCCGGTAGGGACAGGTGGGTGGAGCTACACTACAGCTAGCCGGTAGGGACAGGTGGGTGGAGCTACACTACAACTAGCCGGTAGGGACAGGTGGGTGGAGCTACACTACAACTAGCCGGTAGGGACAGGTTGGTGGAGCTACACTACAACTAGCCGGTAGGGACAGGTGGGTGGAGCTACACTACAACTAGCCGGTAGGGACAGGTGGGTGGAGCTACACTACAACTAGCCGGTAGGGACAGGTGGGTGGAGCTACACTACAACTAGCCGGTAGGGACAGGTGGGTGGAGCTACACTTTTCTAAGTCACCTTGATTTACCTAGCTCCGCTCCGCTCCAAGCTCTGCTCCGCTCCAAGCTCCGTTCCGTTCCAAGCTCCACTCCACTCAAAGCTCCGCTCTGCTCCAAGCTCCACTCTGCTCCAAGCTCCACTCCGTTCCGTTCCAAGCTCCGTTCCTCTCCAAGCTCCACTCTGCTCCAAGCTCCACTCCTCTCCAAGCGCCGCTCCATTCCGTTCCAAGCTCCGTTCCGCTCCAAGCTCCACTCTGCTCCAAGCTCCACTCCTCTCCAAGCTCCGCTCCATTCCGTTCCAAGCTCCGTTCTGCTCCAAGCTCCGTTCCGCTCCAAGCTCCGCTCTGCTCCAAGCTCTGCTCCGTTCCGTTCCAAGCTCCGTTCCACTACAAGCTCCACTCCGCTCCAAGCTCCACTCTGCTCCAAGCTCCACTCTGCTCCAAGCGCCGCTCTGCTCCAAGCTCCACTCTGCTCCAAGCTCCGCTCTGCTCCAAGCTCCACTCTGCTCCAAACTCCACTCCGCTCCAAGTTCCGTTCCGCTCCTTTCCGCTCCAAGCTCCGCTCTACTCCAAGCTCCGTTCCGCTCTGCTCCAAGCTCTGCTCCGCTCTGCTCCAAGCTCCGCTCTGCTCCAAGCTCCGCTCCGTTCCGTTCCAAGCTCCGCTCTGCTCCAAGCTCCACTCTGCTCCAAGCTCCACTCCGTTCCATTCCAAGCTCCGCTCTGCTCCAAGCTCCGCTCCGTTCCATTCCAAGCTCCGCTCTGCTCCAAGCTCCGCTCCGTTCCATTCCAAGCTCCGCTCTGCTCCAAGCTCCGCTCCGCTCCAAGCTCCGCTCACATAATCTGATTGGGATTGGGCCTTTCCCTGCACATTTAAAAATGGCCACTCCCTGCACGTTTAACGAGTGCTCTGAGAGTCGGGAAGCAAGGACAGTGAGTGTTTTTAATAAACAAAACAAAACAATAAACACGAAACACAAACAATGCACCGACATGAAACCGGAGTCAATAACGCCTGAGGAAAGAACCAAGGGGAGTGACAGATATAGGGAAGATAATCAAGGAGGTGATGGAGTCCAGGTGAGTGTCATGAGGCGCAGGTGCGCGAGACGACGGTGACAGGTGTGTGGGGATAATCAGCAGCCCGATAACCTAGAGGCCCGAGAGGGAGTATACGTGACAGTACGTAACCACAGCAACGTCATCCTTCCTCATGACTTGCCTTTGATTTTCTCATGTTGTTTTAGCGAGTTTTAATCCATGAATTAAATTGTAGTTTTTTTTGTTTTGGTGGTGGCCAATAGGGGCGATATCACAATGTTTTATGCGTACAAAATCACAATAGGACCAAGGCTGACATCGCTCCAACCCCAAGCTACTACGACCATTGAGGTTATAGACTCGCAGAGCAGCAGAGTGAACGATAGTGAGGTCATCACTACTCATGATAAACGTTGAGGTTACAGTAGAGTAACAGATATCTAGATGACTGGATTTAGTGTGGTCACTGGGTCTAGAGGCAGGGCAGGAGGAGGAAAGATTGGGTTGGGAGGGGGGGGTCGTAGAGGAGGTTGGGGAGGTTATTTACGGATAATGGAAGGAGGTCTTGCGAGGGGGGGGGGGGGGGGTCTTGTGGTTCTTGGGGTTTAGTGAGGAGTATGTCGGAGGAGAGTTGAGAGAGATTGGGGTGGGGGCGGTTTGGGCGGGGTCGATCATTATGGTGCGATAGTTGGAAGGAAGGTATACTGTTTCAGAGAGGGACGGGGTTAGGAGTTGGGCACTGGGGCCGATGGTTCTTTTGTTTCCATAGTGTGGGCTTATTTTGCTGACTGCATGATTGCAAGGCACACTCCAACCCTCTGTGAAACTCTATCTTCTCCTCTCCCTAACCAAGCCTCTTATGTATCTCTCTCTCTCTCTCTCTCTCTCTCTCTCTCTCTCTCTCTCTCTCTCTCTCTCAATTCAATGGCTTTATTGGCATAGGAAACATGTGTTAACATTGCCAAAGCAAGTGAGGTAGATAATAGATAAAGTGAAATAAACAATAAAAATTAACAGTAAACATTACACATACAGAAGTTTCAAAACAATAAAGACATTACAAATATCACATGATAGATATATATATATATATATATATACAGTGTTTTAACAATGTACAAATGGTTAAAGGACAGAATAAAAGGATAAAATAAATAAGCATAAATATGGGTTGTATTTACAATGGTGTTTGTTCTTCACTGGTTGCCCTTTTCTCGTGGCAACAGGTCACAAATCTTGCTGCTGTGATGGCACACTAGAATTTCACCCAGTAGATATGGGAGTTTTTCAAAATTGGATTTGTTTTCGAATTCTTTGTGGATCTGTGTAATCTGAGGGAAATATGTCTCTCTAATATGGCCATACTCTATCTTTCTCTCTCTCTCTCTCTATATATCTCTTTCTCTCTATCTCCCAGTCCATCTCTCTCTCTCTCAAAGCCTCTATCAATTCAATTCAAGGGGCTTTATTGGCATGGAAACATATGTTAACATCGCCAAAGCAAGTGAGGTAGATAATATACAAAAGTGAAATAAACAATAAAAATGAACAGTGAACAATTCCAATCACAGAAGTTCCAAAAGAATAAAGACATTATAAATGTCATGTGATGCTGTTTCAGACTCTGAACTGAGACAGAGAATAGAACTACGGTGAGGACTATATAAATAGATAGGTGTATAGATATAGATAGGTATATAGATATAGATAGGTGTATAGATATAGATAGGTGTATAGATATAGATAGGTGTATAGATATAGATAGGTGTATAGATATAGATAGGTGTATAGATATAGATAGATGTGTAGATATAGATAGATGTGTAGATATAGATAGATGTATAGATATAGATAGGTGTATAGATATAGATAGGTGTATATAAATAGATAGGTGTATAGATATAGATAGGTGTATAGATAGATGTACAGGTATAGATATAGATAGATATATAGATAGGTGTATATAAATAGATAGGTGTATAGATATAGATAGGTGTATAGATAGATGTACAGGTATAGATATAGATAGATATATAGATAGGTGTATATAAATAGATAGGTGTATAGATATAGATAGGTGTATAGATATAGATAGATGTATAGATAGAGATAGGTGTATAGATATAGATAGGTGTATAGATATAGATAGGTATATAGATAGGTGTATAGATATAGATAGGTGTATAGATATAGATAGGTGTATAGATATAGATAGGTGTATAGATATAGATAGGTGTATAGATATAGATAGGTGTATAGATATAGATAGATGTGTAGATATAGATAGGTGTATAGACATAGATAGGTGTATAGATATAGATAGGTGTATAGATATAGATAGATGTGTAGATATAGATAGGTGTATAGATATAGATAGGTGTATAGATATAGATAGATGTATAGATATAGATAGATGTGTAGATATAGATAGATATATAGATAGATGTATAGATATAGATAGGTGTATAGATATAGATAGATGTATAGATATAGATAGGTGTATAGATATAGATAGGTGTATAGATATAGATAGATGTATAGATATAGATAGGTGTATAGATATAGATAGGTGTATAGATATAGATAGGTGTATAGATATAGATAGATGTATAGATATAGATAGGTGTATAGATATAGATAGATGTATAGATATAGATAGGTGTATAGATATAGATAGATGTATAGATATAGATAGGTGTATAGATATAGATAGGTGTATAGATATAGATAGATATATAGATAGATGTATAGATATAGATAGATATATAGATAGATGTACAGGTACAGATAGATGTATAGATATAGATAGATGTATAGATATAGATAGATGTATAGATATAGATAGATGTATAGATATAGATAGATGTATAGATATAGATAGGTGTATAGATATATAGATAGATGTATAGATATAGATAGGTGTATAGATATAGATAGGTGTATAGATATAGATAGGTGTATAGATATAGATAGGTGTATAGATATAGATAGATGTATAGATATAGATAGATGTATAGATATAGATAGGTGTATAGATATAGATAGATGTATAGATATTGATAGATGTGTAGATATAGATAGATGTATAGATATAGATAGGTGTATAGATATAGATAGGTGTATAGATAGATGTATAGATATAGATAGATGTATAGAGATAGGTGTATATAAATAGATAGGTGTATAGATATAGATAGATGTGTAGATATAGATAGATGTATAGATATAGATAGGTGTATATAAATAGATAGGTGTATAGATATAGATAGGTGTATATAAATAGATAGGTGTATAGATATAGATAGATGTATAGATATAGATAGGTGTATAGATATAGATAGATGTATAGATATAGATAGGTGTATATAAATAGATAGGTGTATAGATATAGATAGGTGTATAGATATAGATAGATGTATATAAATAGATATAGATAGGTGTATAGATATAGATAGGTGTATAGATATAGATAGGTGTATAGATATAGATAGGTGTATAGATATAGATAGATGTATATAAATAGATATAGATAGATGTATAGATATATAGATAGATGTATATAAATAGATATAGATAGATGTATAGATATAGATAGATGTGTAGATATAGATAGATGTATAGACATAGATAGATGTATAGATATAGATAAATGTACAGATAGATAGATGTATATAAATATAGATGTATAGATATAGATAGATGTATAGATATAGATAGATATAGATAGATGTATAGATGTGTGTGTGTAATTTTTTATATATATATATATAAAATGATATATATATATAAAATTATAGATATAGATCTATAGATAGATGTATCCGTCCTGCTCTCCGTATTTCTGCGTTCCTTCTCTCTGTCTTTCTCCGTCTGCTCTCTGTCTTTCTCCCTCCTCCTCCTCCCCCAATTCTTCTCCACCGTTTCACTTTAGTGAATTGACAGGCTATTTATTATGTTTTAAATATAGATCTGTAAGTGCTCCCATCGGCTTTAACGCTTTAACCACAGACTCTTCCTCTCCCCTCCTCCCTTCTCCCACTAGTACCACTGCTGCCCCCCCCCTCCCTTCTCCCACTAGTACCACTGCTGCCTGCCCCCCCCCCCCTCCTCCCTTCTCCCACTAGTACCACTGCTGCCTGCCCCCCCCCCCCTCCCTTCTCCCACTAGTACCACTGCTGCCTGCCCCCCCCCCCCCCTCCCTTCTCCCACTAGTACCACTGCTGCCTGCCCCCCCCCCCCTCCTCCCTTCTCCCACTAGTACCACTGCTGCCCCCCCCCCCCCCCCCCCCCCACCCCCATACATCTTAGAAGTGGTTTTACTGCTGAATCTATACGGCCACCCCCCCGCCCCTCTACTCCCACCCAAACCCAATCCTCCTCTTGCCCCAAACACAATTCAATCACATAACACACCATGTTAACCCTGTGTGTTCCTGATTATTGAGTGAATAAGCAATATCCCATCAGAAATTCACACACACAATCTAAAAATACACACTGAAGGGAGGTGGCAGGGGGCTGAAGGGAGGGGGCTGAAGAGAGGGGGCTGAAGGGAGGGGGCTGAAGGGAGGGGGCTGAAGGGAGGGGGCAGGGGGCTGAAGAGAGGGGGAAGGGGGCTGAAGAGAGGGGGTAGGTTATTACTATGTTATTACCTGGTACTTCCTGTATATAGCCATGTTATTACCTGGTACTCCCTGTATATAGCCATGTTATTATCTGGTACACCCTGTATATAGCCATTTATTACCTGGTACTCCCTGTATATAGCCATGTTATTACCTGGTACTCCCTGTATATAGCCATGTTATTACCTGGTACCCCCTGTATATAGCCATTTATTACCTGGTACTCCCTGTATATAGCCATGTTATTACCTGGTACTTCCTGTATATAGCCATGTTATTACCTGGTACACCCTGTATATAGCCATGTTATTACCTGGTACTTCCTGTATATAGCCATGTTATAACCTGGTACACCCTGTATATAGCCATGTTATTACCTGGTACTCCCTGTATATAGCCATGTTATTACCTGGTACTTCCTGTATATAGCCATGTTATTTCCTGGTACTTCCTGTATACAGCCATGTTATTACCTGGTACTTCCTGTATATAGTCATGTTATTTCCTCGTACTTCCTGTACATAGTCATGTTATTTCCTGGTACATCCTGTATATAGCCATGTTATTACCTGGTACTTCCTGTATATAGCCATGTTATTACCTGGTACACCCTGTATATAGCCATGTTATTACCTGGTACTTCCTGTATATAGCCATGTTATTACCTGGTACTCCCTGTATATAGCCATGTTATTACCTGGTACTTCCTGTATATAGCCATGTTATTTCCTGGTACTTCCTGTATACAGCCATGTTATTACCTGGTACTTCCTGTATATAGTCATGTTATTTCCTCGTACTTCCTGTACATAGTCATGTTATTTCCTGGTACATCCTGTATATAGTCATGTTATTTCCTGGAACTCCTGTATATAGTCATGTTATTTCCTGGTACTTCCTGTATATAGCCATGTTATTTCCTGGTACTTCCTGTATATAGCCATGTTATTAACTGGTACTCCATGTATATAGCCATGTTATTACCTGGTACTTCCTGTATATAGCCATGTTATTTCCTGTACTTCCTGTATATAGCCATGTTATTACATGGTACTCCATGTATATAGTGAGAGGAATCATAGAATGACATATTAGAACTATAGAATGACATATTAGAACTATAGAATGACATGTTAGAACTATAGAATGACATATTAGAACTATAGAATGACATGTTAGAAATATAGAATGTCTGATGTCTATTACTATACTGCTGGTCCCATACAGCCTCATCCCTACTGGACTGGATTCTCTCCCTCTATCTCTCTATCTCTCTCTCGCCCTCTATCTCGCTCTCTCTCACATCTCTCTCTCGCTGTCTCTCTTTCTCTCTCGCGCGCGCTCTGTCTCTCGCTCTCTTTATCTCGCTCTCTCCCCGTCTCTCTCGCTCTTTCTCTCCGTGGAGGATAGTAAAACACCAGGAGAGAGAGAAAGAGATTTCTCTCTCTCCTGGTGTTTTACTATCCTCCAGTGTGTAGCCTGTTAACAGACCTGGATTTTAAGTGGGTCCACACTAATTGCATTTGCTTAAAAGGTTTGCTTTCCTTTCATGCTCACTCGCACACACACCCACACACACACACACACACTTCCTGTCTTTGGCCCCATTGGCTAACAGTAAGCCAACACAGAGTAGGTCTTCCCCGTTGGCCAACACTAATCCAACACAGAGTGGTTCTCGTCCGTTGGCCAACAGAAACCTGCAACAGAGTGTTCTGGCCCGTTGGCCAGCAGTAAGCCAACACAGAGTAGTCCTGGTCCGTTGGCCAACAGAAAGCCAACACAGAGTGGTTCTGGTCTGTTGGTCAATCAAATGCCAATGCAAAATGGTTCTGGCCCATTGGTCAACACTAAGCCAACACAGAGTGGTTCTGACTCGTTGGCCAACACTAAGCCAACACAGAGTGGTCTGTCCCGTTGGCCAACTCTAAACCAACACAGAGTGGTTCTGGTCCGTTGGCCACCACACACACACACTTCCTGTCTTTGGCCCCATTGGTCAACACTAAGCCAACACAGAGTGGTTTTGTACCGTTGGCCAACACTCAGCCAACACAGAGTGGTCTGTCCCGTTGGCCAACACAGTGGTCTGTCCCGTTGGCCAACACTAAGCCAACACAGAGCGGTTCTGTCCCGTTGGCCAACACTAAACCAACACAGAGCGGTTCTGTCCCGTTGGCCAACACTAAGCCAACACAGAGTGACGTGAGAGCTGCCACAGCTCTGTATTTATCAGATATACTAAAGCCCAGCCCTGTGCTCAGTGTGTGTCTGTGTGTGTGTGTGTGTGTGTGTGCTTCTGTTTAAATCTGGTTCTCACTGTGTTATAAATAAATATTTTCATTTAGAATGTATTAACATGGGTTAGTCTTTAGTTTTGTTATTCTGGTTGAATTAAGTTGGTTTGGATCTCATTGCCCATATGGACTTATGGTCTAAAGTAGTGTACTATATAAAGGGAATAGGGTGCCCTAGGGCTCTGGTCTAAAGTAGTGCACTATATAGGGAATAGGGTGCCATAGGGCTCTGGTCAAAAGTAGTGCACTATATAGGGACTAGGGTGCCATAGGGCTCTGGTCTAAAGTAGTGCACTATATAGGGAATAGGGTTCCATAGGACTCTGGTCTAAAGTAGTGCACTATATAGGGAATAGGGTGGCATAGGGCTCTGGTCTAAAGTAGTGCACTATATAGGGAATAGGGTGCCATAGGGCTCTGGTCTAAAGTAGTGCACTATATAGGGAATAGGGTGCCCTAGGGCTCTGGTCTAAAGTAGTGCACTATATAGGGAATAGGGTTCCATAGGGCTCTGGTCTAAAGTAGTGCACTATATATAGGGAATAGGATGCCATGGGGCTCTGGTCTAAAGTAGTGCATTACATAGGGAATAGGGTAGCATTTGGGAAGCAGATAGGGTTTACTCTGGGCTCTGTGAGTTCTGCAGTGTGATTATAGTCTCAGAGTGGAAACTAGTGGTATTATACTACTGCTATTAAATACACACAGGGACTGTGTCCCAAACGCCACCCTGTTCCCTATATAGTACACTACTTTAGACCAGGGCCCATAGAACTCTGGTCAAAAGTAGTGCCCTATGTATAGAGAATAGTGTGCCTTATTGGAACACGGACATGGTTTGGTAACAGTAACGTTTTTAGAAGGATTTAAACAATATAAAACAAAAACAGAACATTTAATATAAATGTTCCTCTGGGATGGACCCAGTATCAGCTAACTGGGGAGAGGAGTTCCTCTGGGATAGACCCAGTATCAGCTAACTGGGGAGAGTTCCTCTGGGATAGACCCAGTATCAGCTAACTGGGGAGAGGAGTTCCTCTGGGATGGACCCAGTATCAGCTAACTGGGGAGAGGAGTTCCTCTGGGATAGACCCAGTATCAGCTAACTGGGGAGAGGAGTTCCTCTGGGATAGACCCAGTATCATCTAACTGGGGAGAGGAGTTCCTCTGGGATAGACCCAGTATCATCTAACTGGGGAGAGGAGTTCCTCTGGGATAGACCCAGTATCATCTAACTGGGGAGAGGAGTTCCTCTGGGATAGACCCAGTATCAGCTAACTGGGGAGAGGAGTTCCTCTGGGATAGACCCAGTATCATCTAACTGGGGAGAGTTCCTCTGGGATGGACCCAGTATCATCTAACTGGGGAGAGGAGTTCCTCTGGGATAGACCCAGTATCATCTAACTGGGGAGAGGAGTTCCTCTGGGATAGACCCAGTATCAGCTAACTGGGGAGAGGAGTTCCTCTGGGATAGACCCAGTATCATCTAACTGGGGAGAGTTCCTCTGGGATGGACCCAGTATCAGCTAACTGGGGAGAGGAGTTCCTCTGGGATAGACCCAGTATCATCTAACTGGGGAGAGGAGTTCCTCTGGGATAGACCCAGTATCATCTAACTGGGGAGAGGAGTTCCTCTGGGATAGACCCAGTATCATCTAACTGGGGAGAGGAGTTCCTCTGGGATAGCCCCAGTATCATCTAACTGGGGAGAGGAGTTCCTCTGGGATAGACCCAGTATCATCTAACTGGGGAGAGGAGTTCCTCTGGGATAGACCCAGTATCATCTAACTGGGGAGAGGAATTAAATGTCCTGATAGTTTTATAATCTAACTAAGTCTTCCTGTAAATTACCAGACAAACTAACAAACAACCTCATTTACACTGGTAATATACACTGGTAATATGCACTGTTAATATACACTGGTAATATACACTGGTAATATACACATCTAATATACACTGGTAATATACACTGGTAATATACACTGGTAATATACACTGGTAATATACACTGGTAATATACACATCTAATATACACTGGTAATATACACTGGTAATATACACTTGGTCATATACACTGGTAATATACACATCTAATATACACTGGTAATATACACATCTAATATACACTGGTAATATACACATCTAATATACACTGGTAATATACACTGGTAATATACACATCTAATATACACTGGTAATATACACTGGTAATATACACATCTAATATACACTGGTAATATACACTGGTCATATACACATCTAATATACACTGGTAATATACACTGGTAATATACACATCTAATATACACTGGTAATATACACTGGTAATATACACATCTAATATACACTGGTAATATACACTGGTAATATACACTGGTCATATACACATCTAATATACACTGGTAATATACACTGGTAATATACACTGGTCATATACACATCTAATATACACTGGTAATATACACATCTAATATACACTGGTAATATACACTGGTAATATACACATCTAATATACACTGGTAATATACACTGGTAATATACACATCTAATATACACTGGTAATATACACTGGTAATATACACATCTAATATACACTGGTAATATACACTGGTAATATACACATCTAATATACACTGGTAATATACACTGGTAATATACACATCTAATATACACTGGTAATATACACATCTAATATACACATCTAATATACACGTGTATATTACCAGTGTATATTACCAGTGTATATTAGATGTGTATATTAGATGTGTATATTACCAGTGTATATTACCAGTGTATATTAGATGTGTATATTACCAGTGTATATTACCAATCTAATATACACTGGTAATATACACTGGTAATATACACATCTAATATACACTGGTAATATACACATCTAATATACACTGGTAATATACACTGGTAATATACACATCTAATATACACTGGTAATATACACTGGTAATATACACTGGTCATATACACATCTAATATACACATCTAATATACACATCTAATATACACATCTAATATACACATCTAATATACACTGGTCATATACACATCTAATATACACTGGTAATATACACTGGTAATATACACTGGTAATATACACTGGTAATATACACATCTAATATACACTGGTAATATACACTGGTAATATACACTGGTAATATACACTGGTAATATACACTGGTAATATACACTGGTAATATACACTGGTAATATACACATCTAATATACACATCTAATATACACATCTAATATACACTGGTCATATACACATCTAATATACACTGGTAATATACACTGGTAATATACACTGGTAATATACACTGGTAATATACACATCTAATATACACTGGTAATATACACTGGTAATATACACTGGTAATATACACTGGTAATATACACATCTAATATACACTGGTAATATACACTGGTAATATACACATCTAATATACACTGGTAATATACACTGGTAATATACACTGGTAATATACACTGGTAATATACACATCTAATATACACTGGTAATATACACTGGTAATATACACTGGTAATATACACATCTAATATACACTGGTAATATACACTGGTAATATACACATCTAATATACACTGGTAATATACACTGGTAATATACACTGGTAATATACACTGGTAATATACACTGGTCATATACACTGGTAATATACACTGGTAATATACACTGGTAATATACACTGGGTAATATACACTGGTAATATACACTGGTCATATACACTGGTAATATACACTGGTAATATACACTGGTAATATACACTGGTAATATACACTGGTAATATACACTGGTAATATACACTGGTCATATACACTGGTAATATACACATCTAATATACACTGGTAATATACACTGGTAATATACACATCTAATATACACTGGTAATATACACTGGTAATATACACATCTAATATACACTTGGTCATATACACTGTGTTACGTTGGTCATACGAAGGAGACCAAGGTGCAGCGTGGTGTGTGTACATTCTTCTTTATTAAAGAACGAAACACTGAACATACTAACAAAACAACAAAACGATACGTGAAGCTAATATGAATAGTGCAGACAGGCAACTAAACGTAGAACAAGACCCCACCAACACCAAAGGGAAAATGGCTACCTAAATACGATCCCCAATCAGAGACAACGATATACAGCTGCCTCTGATCGGGAATATCTCAGGTCAGGGATATCTCAGGTCAGGGTGTGACACACTGGTAATATACACTGGTGAAATACACCGGTAATATACACTGGTAATATACACTGGTAATATACACTGGTAATATACACTGGTAATATATACTGGTAATATGCACTGGTAATATACACTGGTAATATACATTGGTAATATACACTGGTAATATACACTGGTAATATACACTGGTAATATACACTGGTAATATACATTAGTAATATACACTGGTAATATACACTGGTTGTCACGTTCTGACCTTTATTTCCTTTGTTTTGTCTTTATTTAGTATGGTCAGGGCGTGAGTTGGGGTGGGCAGTCTATGTTTGTGTTTCTATGTTTTTTCTATTTCTGTGATTGGCCTGATATGGTTCACAATCAGAGAGGCAGCTGTTTATCGTTGTCCCTGATTGAGAACCATATTTAGGTAGCCTGGGTTTCACTGTTGGTTTGTGAGTGTTTGTTTCCGTGTGAGTGTTTGTCGCCACACGGTACTGTTTCGGTTTGGTTATTTCACGTATTCGTTTATTGTTTTTGTATTTCATAGTGTTCAGTGATTTTCTTATTAAAATTTGTCATGAACACTTACCACGCCGCATCTTGGTGCGATCCTTACTCCTCTTCAGACGAAGAGGAGGAAATCTGTCGTTACAGAAACACCCATCACAAAAGGACCAAGCGGTGTGGTAACGGGCAGCAGCAGCAGCGATGTCAAGACTCCTGGGAGGATATTCTAGACGGGAGAGGACCCTGGGCACAGCCAGGGGAATATTGCCGCCCAAAGCAGAGCTGGAGGCAGCGAAGGCAGAGAGGCGCTGGTATGAGGAGGCAGCACGGCGGCGCGGTTGGAAGCCCGAGAGTCAGCCCCAAAAAATTCCTGGGAGGAGGCACACAGGGAGTGTGGCGAAGCCAGGTAGGAGACCTGCGCCAACTTCATGTGCTTACCAGAGTGAGAGAGGGACCGGGCAGGCACCGTGTTATGCGGTGGAGCGCACAGTCTCCCCAGTGCGTGTGCATAGCCCGGTGCAATACATTCCAGCTCCTCGTATCAGCCGGGCTGGAGTGGACATCGAGCCAGGTGCCATGAAGCCGGCTCTACGCATCTGGTCTCCAGTGCGTCTCCTCTGGCCGGCGTACATGGCACCGGCCTATTCCACCTCGCCGCACTGGTCGGGCTACGGGGAGCATTCAACCAGGTAAGGTTGGGCAGGTTCGGTGCTCAAGAGCTCCAGTGCGCCTGCGCGGTCCGGTCTATCCAGTGCCACATCCACGCACCAGCCCTCCAGTGGCAGCCCCCCGCACCAGGCTGTCTCTCCGTCTTCTGGCTACAGGGTCTCCCTCCTGTCCAGCGCTGCCAGAGCCTTCCTCCTCTCCAGCGCTGCCAGAGTCTCCCGTCTGTCCAGAGCCGCTAGAGTCTCCCGTCTGTCCAGAGCCGCTAGAGTCTCCCGTCTGTCCAGAGCCGCTAGAGTCTCCCGTCTGTCCAGAGCCGCTAGAGTCTCCCGTCTGTCCAGAGCCGCTAGAGTCTCCCGTCTGTCCTGAGCCGCTAGAGTCTCCCGTCTGTCCAGAGCCGCTAGAGTCTCCCGTCTGTCCAGAGCCGCTAGAGTCTCCCGTCTGTCCTGAGCCGCTAGAGTCTCCCGTCTGTCCAGAGCCGCTAGAGTCTCCCGTCTGTCCTGAGCCGCTAGAGTCTCCCGTCTGTCCAGAGCCGCTAGAGTCTCCCGTCTGTCCAGAGCCGCTAGAGTCTCCCGTCTGTCCAGAGCCGCTAGAGTCTCCCGTCTGTCCAGAGCCGCTAGAGTCTCCCGTCTGTCCAGAGCCGCTAGAGTCTCCCGTCTGTCCAGAGCCGCTAGAGTCTCCCGTCTGTCCAGAGCCGCTAGAGTCTCCCGTCTGTCCAGAAGCCGCTAGAGTCTCCCGTCTGTCCAGAAGCCGCCAGCCAGCCAGGCAGAGCCGGCAGAGCTGGCAGAGCCGCCAGCCAGCCAGGAGCTGCGAGAGCCTCCCGCCTGTCCGGTGCTGCCGGAATCCCCCGTCCATTCGGGACCCATGTCTAGGGTCCCCAGTCCAAGGTCGGTGGCAAGGGTCGCCGCTTTAAAGAGGCCATGGAGGCGGGCGAAGAGGCGCACTAGAACTGTGGTGAAGTGGGGTCCACGTCCCGCACCAGAACCGCCACCGCGGACAGACGCCCACCCAGACCCACCCCTATAGGTTCAGGTTTTGCGGCCGGAGTCCGCACCTTTAGGGGGGGGGGGGGGGGTACTGTCCCGTTCTGACCTTTTACTTCCTTTGTTTTGTCTTTATTTAGTATGGTCAGGGCTTGAGTTGGGGTGGGCAGTCTGTTTGTGTTTCTATGTTTTTTATATTTCTGTGTTTGGCCTGATATGGTTCTCAATCAGAGGCAGCTGTTTATTGTTGTCCCTGATTTGAGAACCATATTTAGGTAGCCTGGGTTTCACTGTTGGTTTGTGGGTGTTTGTTTCCGTGTGAGTGTTTGTCGCCACACGGTACTGTTTCGGTTTGGTTATTTCACATATTCGTTTATTGTTTTTGTATTTCATAGTGTTCAGTGCTTTTCTTATAAAAAATCGTCATGAACAATTACCACGTCGCATCTTGGTCCAATCCTTACTCCTCTTCGTACGAAAAGGAGTAAATCTGCCGTTACACTGGTAATGTTGGTGAGGGGATTGTGGAAAGACGGAGTTAATTGACGGAGTTCATTCTTTTTAACCAATAAGAGAATGGTAACAGAGACAGAGCCTCCTGTGTAAGATGTCCTCCATCCGTCTGCAGAGAGAGACATTGAGCGTTGAGCCTCTCTCTCTGGGTTCTATGTGGGAGGAGAGGTCTCTCCCCCTCCTAAATGAAAGCCACCTCCTGGTCGAACAGTCGATGTGTGTGTGTGTGTGTTTGTTTGAGGAGAGGTCTCTTTGTCTCTACTCCTCTCTGATCTCTCTCCATAGCAGCAGCAGCAGGTGCCAAGAATTTTACTAACAACAGAATTTGACTCTGGACACAAACAGCTAGGGATGGGATACTCTGTCCCTGTCCACTTTCTGTGTATGTGTGTATGTATGTGTGTTTGATCTCTGACACACACACACACACACACGAGCCAAGACCTGGAACGGTACTGATCTTAAGACAGATCTACTATCACACAGGGGCCTTCATAAATGTAGTGTACGCACGGACACACGTCCACAAGCACCCAGAGCCCACATACACAACGGTCAGCGTTTCTGTCCAGCTTTCCAGCCTGAAATGACGGAATTTCCTTCACAATCAACACATCTCCTCCCAGCACACAAACACGTTTCCTCTCCAAATGACACTTTTCATCCTTCCTTCCTCTCCTCTCTACCTTCTACACTCCTTCCTCGTAAACTACCATTCCTCCTCTCCTCTTTCAACAACAAACTCTCACTGCAGAATCCAACATTTGTCCATTTCGGCAGTTAAGTTAAGGCATGAATTTCGAATGGTTAAGGTAAGGGTTGAGATATGTGTTGAGGTAGGAGTGAGGTAATGGTTGAGGTAAGGGTTGAGGTCAGTGTTGAGGTAGGGGTGAGGTAATGGTTGAGGTAAGTGTTAAGGTCAGGGTTGAGGTCAGGGTTGAGGTCAGGGTTGAGGTAAGGGTTGAGGTCAGGGTTAAGGTCAGGGTTGAGGTTAGTGTTGAGGTTAGTGTTGAGATAAGTGTTGAGGTCAGGGTTAAGGTCAGGGTTGAGGTCAGGGTTGAGGTCAGGGTTAAGGTCAGGGTTGAGGTCAGGATTGAGGTTAGTGTTGAGGTCAGGATTAAGGTCAGGGTTGAGGTAAGGGTTGATGTAGGTGTTGAGGTCAGGGTTAAGGTCATGGTTGAGGTGAGGGTTGAGGTTAGTGTTGAGGTCAGGTTTAAGGTCAGGGTTAAGGTAAGTATTGAGGTAAGGGTTGAGGTAAGGGTTGAGGTCATCGTTAAGGTAAGGGTTAAGGTCAGGGTTGAGGTCAGGGTTAAGGTAAGTATTGAGGTAAGGGTTGAGGTCAGCGTTGAGGTCATGGTTAAGGTCACAGTTAAGGTCAGGGTTGAGATAAGGGTTGCGGTAAGGGTTGAGGTCAGGGTTAAGGTCAGGGTTGAGGTCAGGGTTAAGGTCAGGGTTAAGGTCAGGGTTGAGGTTAGTGTTGAGGTGAGGGTTGAGGTCAGTGTTGAGGTCAGTGTTGAGGTCATGGTTAAAGTCAGGGTTAAGGTCAGGGTTAAGGACAGGGTTGAGGTCAGTGTTGAGGTCAGTGTTGAGGTCATGGTTAAGGTCAGGGTTGAGTTCAGGGTTGAGGTCAGTGTTGAGGTCATGGTTAAGGTAAGGGTTAAGGTCAGGGTTAAGGTCAGGGTTAAGGTCACGGTTAAGGTAAGGGTTAAGGTAAGGGTTAAGGTCAGTGTTGAGGTCATGGTTAAGGTAAGGGTTAAGGTAAGGGTTAAGGTCAGGGTTAAGGTCAGGGTTGAGGTAAGAGTTGAGGGCTAAATCTTTTTTTAAAAGTTCTTCGCACTGGGATTGAATATGCAACTCTCGGACCTCACGGCTTACGCCTATCCGCCATCCCCGTTCTGAACACCCTGGCCAAACCCAAGCCGACTTGACGGTAATAGCCCTCACCGTTGCCCATAGTGGCCGGTTTTGAAGTCATCTCCCGACGTCCTGCTTTCGCAGTGGATCCTGAGCAACCCGGCTGCTTTCCTCTCCTCTCCCTCCCCTCCACAATAACACACTATCTAACACACACAGAGTTCGTTGTATCCTTTTAGTACATTCCAGTTTAACACTGATCAATGGTCCTAATCAGACTGATCTCTTTATCGAGCCAACTGCCTCTCTCCGCTGAGGGAAGGAGGGAGAGAGAGAGAGAGAGAGCGAGAGCGAAGAAGGCCAGGTACGCCATGACAGAAAAACAACTCTCTTTCTCCCTTCTCTTTTTCCCTCCCACTCCCTTTCTAATGGGTTCTAATCAAGGCTCCCCATCTTCTGTAAATCACTGCATATCTGGAGCAGCCAACATTCCTGCTGCATTGCCAGGTCTGGACAATAGTGCGTTGCCAGGTCTGGACAATAGTGCGTTGCCAGATCTGGACAATAGTGCGTTGCCTGGTCTGGACAATAGTGCGTTGCCAGATCTGGACAATAGTGCGTTGCCTGGTCTGGACAATAGTGCGTTGCCAGGTCTGGACAATAGTGCGTTGCCAGGTCTGGACAATAGTGCATTGCCAGGTCTGGACAATAGTGCGTTGCCAGGTCTGGACAATAGTGCGTTGCCAGATCTGGACAATAGTGCGTTGCCTGGTCTGGACAATAGTGCGTTGCCAGGTCTGGACAATAGTGCGTTGCCAGGTCTGGACAATAGTGCGTTGCCAGGTCTGGACAATAGTGCGTTGCCAGGTCTGGACAATAGTGCGTTGCCAGGTGTAGACAGAGTTCTATGTTCTACTGAGGACCCAGCTCAAATGTTCCTCTCTGAAAACATGTTTTATCTGGGGCCTAATAATTAAATAAAAAGCTCCATTCACTGACTATAAACGATAACCAATGTGCTATTATGCTGTTGTCTGTGTGAACAGAATTTATAAAAAATAATTTAGTGTTTTTAAAAATTAATAAAAAAAAACATGCTGTGTGGTTTTGTGAGGTGCCCCCATATCTCATCGTATCTCATCAAGCCAGAGTTAAGTCAAGCTGGGCATGAAATAGCAGGAAATTATTTCTAAATGCATTTGACCATTTCTATGTGCTTTGCAAGTTTCTCAGGCAGTTATAGACAGAGAACAATAAAACTGGGAAGACCTCAGCAACAGTCGAAGGTCTGTGGAAGCAGAAGAACCAAGAGAAGTGGAGAGAGAGAGAGAACCCCATTGGAGGATGTTTGTAAATGACCTACGCTCCACAAAGACCAAAAGAATTTAAATCAAGTAAGTCACGAAGACAGAGAGTAGGGTTGAGTGCTGCAAGCAGGACTCTTCAAGGACCTGTATGTCTCTCTAATACCACACTGCCTGTCTTTGTTGTCTTGAGTTCAGAAAACACACCGAGGGGACACATGGATACGATAGTTAGTGTCAACATGAAGAAGGGACATACTGTGGGAAGGGGACATAAGGAAGGGAACATAAGGAAGGGGACATATGGAAGGGGACATTATGAAGGGGATAGTTAGTGTCAACATGAGGAAGGGACATACTGTGGGAAGAGGACATAAGGAAGGGGACATAAGGAAGGGGATAGATAGTGTCAACATGAGGAAGGGACATACTGTGGGAAGGGGACATAAGGAAGGAGACATATGGAAGGGGATAGATAGTGTCAACATGAGGAAGGGACATACTGTGGGAAGGGGGCATAAGGAAGGGAACGTAAGGAAGGGGACATATGGAAGGGGACATTATGAAGGGGACATTAGGAAGGGGACATATGGAAGGAGACATATGGAAGGTAACATAAGGAAGGGGACATAAGGAAGGGGACATTAGGAAGGGGACATTAGGAAGGGGACATAAGGAAGGGGACATAAGGAAGGGGACATTAGGAAGGGAACATTAGGAAGGGGACATTAGGAAGGGGACATTAGGAAGGGGACATTAGGAAGGGGACATTAGGAAGGGGACATTAGGAAGGGGACATAAGGAAGGGGACATTAGGAAGGGGACATTAGGAAGAGGACATTAGGAAGGGGACATTAGGAAGAGGACATTAGGAAGGGGACATTACGAAGAGGACATTAGGAAGGGGACATTAGGAAGAGGACATTAGGAAGGGGACATTAGGAAGGGGACATAAGGAAGCAAAGGGGAAACGTGTCGGGAGAAATCTAGATTGGAAAGAGCTTCTATGAAAATCACCCTGTGTGATGTCAGAATGTCAGATAACAGGGTTATCTTTTCCCAGATACCGTGTGGTGAAACTAATCAAACCGTAAAGCGAATACAAAAACACGCGTTTTATATTCCTGAAAACAATCCCACAACACACAAACAAGAGAAATCTTTTCCAAATCTAAATCGCTAAACAACATTGTTTTTTTTGGGTTTGTTTTTTATTCTGCTCAAGTCATCTTTGTCTGTTTGCTCCAGATAAGACATGTACTTTAGTCGATTCAGTTTGACGACTTAGAAGTAAAATGGAGTGCAACAACATAACGAAAAACACACAAGCTAAACTGAACAGGGCCCCATTTGGCAGCAGAACGGTCTGAGATAAAACCAGCCCTGAGATAAGACCTTGACACAGAGAAACACTGATCAGAGAATACGGCCCAAATAGCACCCTATTCTGTATATAGTGCACAACTTTAGACCAGGGCTTATAGGGACAGTGCACTACATAGGGAATAGGTTGGCATAGGGCTCTGGTCTAAAGTAGTGCACTACATAGGGAATAGGGTGCCATAGGGCTCTGGTCTAAAGTAGTGCACTATATATAGGGAATAGGGTGCCATAGGGCTCTGGTCTAAAGTAGTGCACTATATATAGGGAAAAGGGTGGCATAGGGCTCTGGTCTAAAGTAGTGCACTATATAGGGAATAGGGTGGCATAGGGCTCTGGTCTAAAGTAGTGCACTATATAGGGAATAGGGTGCCATAGGGCTCTGGTCTAAAGTAGTGCACTATATAGGGAATAGGGTGGCATAGGGCTCTGGTCTAAAGTAGTGCACTATATAGGGAATAGGGTACCTTTTAGGACGCATGGTAAGTCTGTGAATTCTCTAACTGTGTTTCTGGTCGTAATGAATTCCTTGTGTGGTCCTGAAATACAGAATGTGGAGAAATAAAAACCGTGGCTTGTGTCAGATCATTTATTCTATTGATGGTCACTATATATTTATTCTATTGATGGTCACTGTACTGCTCATTATACCTTATCCAACCTTTCAGTTCCACCACCCACACATTCAATTATGTTTCTAGAGACAATATCCCTCTCATCATCACTCAATACCTAGGTTTACCTCCACTGTATTCACATCCTACCTTACCTTTGTCTGTACATTATACCTTGAAGCTATTTTATCGCCCCCAGAAACCTCCTTTTACTCTCTGTTCCGGATGTCCTAGACGACCAATTCTCATAGCTTTTAGCCGTACCCTTATCCTACTCCTCCTCTGTTCCTCTGGTGATTTAGAGGTTGATCCAGGACCTGCAGTGCCTGGCTCCACTCCTATTCCCCAGGCGCTCTCTTTTGATGACTTCTGTATCTGTAATAGCCTTGGTTTCATGCATGTTTAACATTAGAAGCCTCCTCCCTAAGTTTGTTCTATTCACTGCTTTAGCACACTCTGCCAACCTGGATGTTCTAGCCATGTCTGAATCCTGGCTTAGTAAGACCACCAAAAATTCTGAAATTTTCATCCCCAACTACAACATTTTCAAACAAGATAGAACAACCAAAGGGGGCGGTGTTGCAATCTACTGCAAAGATAGCCTGCAGAGTTCTGTCCTGCTATCCAGGTCTGTACCCAAACAATTTGAACTTCTACTTTTAAAAATCCACCTCTCTAAAAACAAGTCTCTCACCGTTGCCGCCTACTATAGACCACCCTCTGCCCCCAGCTGTGCTCTGGACACCATATGTGAACTGATTGCCCCCCATCTATCTTCAGAGCTCGTGCTGCTAGGCGACCTAAAATGGAACATGCTTAACACCCCAGCCATCCTACAATCTAAGCTTGATGCCCTCAATTTCACACAAATGATCATTGAGCCTACCAGGTACCACCCCAAAGCCTTAAACATGGGCACCCTCATAGATATCATCCTAACCAACTTCCCCTCTAAATACACCTCTGCTGTCTTCAACCAAGATCTCAGCGATCACTGCCTCATTGCCTGCATCCGTAATGGGTCAGCGGTCAAACGACCTCCTCTCATCACTGTAAAACGCTCCCTGAAACACTTCAGCGAACAGGCCTTTCTAATCGACCTGGCCAGGGTATCCTGTAAGGATATTGATCTCATCCCGTCAGTAGAGGATGCCTGATTATTTAAAAAAAATGCCTTCCTCACCATCTTAAATAAGCATTCCCCATTCAAGAAATTTAGAACCAGGAACAGATATAGCCCTTGGTTCTCTCCAGACCTGACTGCCCTTAACCAACACAAAAACATCCTATGGCGTTCTGCATTAGCATCGAACAGCCCCCGTGATATGCATATTTTCAGGGAAGCTATAAACCAATATACACAGGCAGTTAGAAAAGCCAAGGCTAGCTTTTTCAAGCAGAAATTTGCTTCCTTCAACACAAACTCAAAAAAAGTTTTGGGACACTGTAAAGTTCATGGAGAATAAGAACACATCCTCCCAGCTGCCCACTGCACTGAAGATAGGAAACACTGTCACCACCAATAAATCCACTATAATTGAGAATTTCATTAAGCATTTTTCTACAGCTGGCCATGCTTTCCACCTGGCTACCCCTACCACGGTCAACAGCACTGCTGTTGCAGCACACCCCCCACAGCAACTCGCCCAAGCCTTCCCCATTTCTCCTTCTCCCAAATCCAGTCAGCTGATGTTCTGAAAGAGCTGCAAAATCTTGACCCCTACAAATCAGCCGGGCTAGACAATCTGGACCCTTTCTTTCTAAAATTATCTGCCGAAATTGTTGCCACCCCTATTACTAGCCTGTTCAACCTCTCTTTCGTGTCGTCTGAGATTCCCAAAGATTGGAAAGCAGCTGCGGTCATCCCCCTCTTAAAAGGGGGGACACTCTTGACCCAAACTGCTACAGACCTATATCTATCCTACCCTGCCTTTCTAAAGTCTTCGAAAGCCAAGTTAACAAAAGATTACCGACCATTTCGAATCTCACCATACCTTCTCTGCTATGCAATCTGGTTTCAGAGCTGGTCATGGGTGCACCTCAGCGACGCTCAAGGTCCTAAACGATATCTTAACCGCCATCGATAAGAAACATTACTGTGCAGCCGTATTCATTGATCTGGCCAAGGCTTTCGCCTCTGTCAATCACCACATCCTCATCGGCAGACTCAACAGCCTTGGTTTCTCAAATGATTGCCTCGCCTGGTTCACCAACTACTTCTCTGATAGAGTTCAGTGTGTCAAATCGGAGGGTCTGTTGTCTTGGCCTCTGGCAGTCTCTATGGGGGTGCCACAGGGTTCAATTCTTGGACTGACTCTCTTCTCTGTATATATTAATGATGTCGCTCTTGCTGCTGGTGAGTCTCTGATCCATCTCTACGCAGACGACACCATTCTGTATACGTCTGGCCCTCCTTAGACACTGTGTTAACAGACCTCCAGAGGAGCTTCAATTCCATGCAACTCTCCTTCCGTGGTCTCCAACTGCTCTTAAACGCAAGTAAAACTAAATGCATGCTCTTCAACCGATCGCAACCTGCACCTGCCCGCCTGTCCAACATCACTACTCTGGACGGTTCTGACTTAGAATACGTGGACAAAACTACAAATACCTAGGTGTCTGGTTAGACTGTAAACTCTCCTTCCAGACTCACATCAAACATCTCCAATCCAAAGTTAAATCTAGAATTTACTTCCTATTTGCAACAAAGCCTCCTTCACTCATGGTGCCAAACATACCCTTGTAAAACTGACCATCCTACCAATCCTCGACACTGTAAATAAACAGTAAACAACACTGAACACTGTCTCTACTGCGACTAGGAAAGTATCTTAGCATTACTCCTCTCCTCCCTTCTCAACTCTCCTTTCTTCTCTTCTCTTCTCTTTTCTTCTGTCATCCCTCCTCTCCTCTCCTCTCCTCTCCTCTCCTCTCCTCTCCTCTCCTCTCCTCTCCTCTCCTCTTCTCTCCTCTCCTCTCCTCTCCTCTCCTCTCCTCTCCTCTCCTCTCCTCTCCTCTCCTCTCCTCTCCTCTCCTCTCCTCTCCTCTCCTCTCCTCTCCTCTCCTCTCCTCTCCTCTCCTCTCCTCTTCTCTTCTCTTCTCTTCTCTTCTCTTCTCTTCTCTTCTCTTCTCTTCTCTTCTCTTCTCTTCTCTTCTCTTCTCTTCTCTTTTCTTTTCTTTTCTTTTCTTCTCTCCTGTCATCCCTCCTCCTCTTCTCTTCTATCCTCCCCTCCCTTCTCATCTCTCATTTGCAACAGCCTGTTATTTCTATGAATGTATTTCTACCAGGGCCATGTTGACAGACAGGGTTAGGGTTAGGGCCATGTTGACAGACAGGGTTAGGTTTAGGGCCATGTTGACAGACAGGGTTGGTAGTTGTTTAAATAGAACCACCTGTTGGGCCGTCAGGGGAACACGTTGTCTGTACTGGACCCCTGGAACTGATCATCCTCAGCATTACCGCACAAACACACACACACACACACACACACACACACACACACACACTTTTCAAGGCCATGCATCTGTGCTGATGAGTGGAGGGAGTATTGTCTTTGAGTGATTTGAACCCCCTCTGTAAAACGCTTCATGAAATTCAAACTCATATTTAAAGAGAATATTTCATTAAAAAAAAAATTTCACTGAAAAGCAGATGTTTTATGTTTAGTGATGAACACATGAATTCGGTCTTTCATTTTTGACAGTTCGCTGCAAAAGTTTGGTATTTTAGTAGTAAAGCCCTATCAGCCCATAGCAGCTCAATTCTACCGTTGAAATCGGGACGTAGACGCACCTTAAGTTACTCTACATCATCTCAATGGAAAGGTTCATTATGAAACTATTCACCAATGAACATGCCTCTGGTTTACTGTGTGGCCTCCAGCCCCGCCCCCAGCCCCGCCTCCAGCACCGCCTCCAGCCCCGCCTCCAGCAACACCCACCAGCATGTTGTTATTGGGGGAGCAGCTGTCTGGCTCCATGGTCATCACCCTGACAGAGTACCCATGAGTCTCTGCTGCCCAGGAGCGGTCCAGGTCCACCAGGCCCATGCACTGTTTACCTGGAGGAGAGGGGTCAAAGAGCACGGTGATGATATCACTGATAGAACAATAATGGAGTTTATTTATATTCCACACACTGGCAACTAAGAGGTGAATTGCAGTGCAGAGATGCAGTATTTCACAAAACTATTTAGGCAACAGGGATCTCGATCAAGGGGCGGCAGGTAGCCTAGTGGTTAGAGTGTAGAGGCGGTAGGTAGCCTAGTGGTTAGAGCGTAGGGGCGGCAGGTAGCCTCGCCGTTAGAACGTTGGGCCAGTAACCCGAAAGGTTGCTGGATCGAATCCCTGAGCTGACAAGGTAAAAATCTGTTGTTCTGCCCCTGAACAAGGCAGTTAACCCCACTGTTCCCCGCTAGGCCGTCATTGTAAATTAGAATTTGTTCTTAATTTAACTTAAATATAAATAATCCAGGAAGGGACTGAACGTCTCTAGTCTGGGTACCAGCCTTTTTAACTAACATTGCCCCTATTTTGACAGTTTTCAAAAATAAAAATAGTGCCCCCTAGTTTCAAGAGGTTAACTAACATTGCCCCTCCATGTCATTGCCATTTCGGTAATCTCAACGTTTAATATGCAGCTGCATTTACAGCGTAGATGCTCATTGGTTGTTGGAAATAAAGTAAATATTTTGCATGTTAATTTTGATGAAAACCTGCTCCAGAGTGCTCAGCACCTCAGACTAGGCGCCAGCCTCCAACTAGACAACGACCATAAGCACACAGCCAAGACAATGCAGGAGTGGCTCGGGACAAGTCTCTGAATGTCCTTGATTGGCCCAGCCAGAGCCCGGACTTGAACTCGATTGAACATCTCTGGAGAGACCTGAAAATAGCTGTGCAGCAACACTTCCCATCCAACCTGACAGTTTGAGAGGATCTGCAAGAATGGGAGAAACTCCCCAAATACAGGTGTGCCAAGCTTGTAGCGTCATACCCAAGAAGACTGGAGGCTGTAATCACTGCAAAACGTGCTTCATCAAAGTACTGAGTAAAGGGTCTGAATACTTATGTAAATGTGTTATTTTTGGCACTAAACTTTCTCCATATATACTTCCATTCATTTTTTTCAACTGGTAACCTTCAGACGAGTCTGTGAGGCCTGTGGGCGTCCAAGAGGAAAACAACATGTTCGTGAGGTCTCATGTTAGTGTCTAACTGTTCAGACGCTACAGACGGAAGTTGGCAGATCGGCTGTACCGACTTCAGACGAGTCCAGGGCAGTTGTGGGGGTCGTGGAGCAAAACGGACCCCATCGTGTCGGTGAGAGAGACTCATTTTTCCGTAGAGGGCTCATAATAGATGGTAATAATAATACTAATAATAATAGATTGTGGATCATAACAGGTTGTAGCCTCACTGTTCGGAAGCTACAGACGACTTTATGAAAAAGACCGATTTTCGGCATGCCTCATGGTCAGACAAACACCACTCTATCTCTGCCACCTTTCACTGCACGACCCCCCCCCCCCCCCCCCCAGATATCTCTAGCTTAGGCAGATTCTTTAATGGGGATTTTTTAAATTATGCTAATTAAAGTTCTGCGGGGGCACGGACATTTGACCTTCGTTAACCTGGGCAATCTGTCACCTGAAGAATACCTACGACCGGAGCCATGTATTTAGACGGCAGCCATTAAGGTTTCTGCACTGTGATGCATTTACACAACAATAGTCTACGGCAGCCATGTTAGCGCCCCCATTAAAGGGCTCTTTCCCACTTTTAAACCTCATATTTATTATCTCCAACACCAAATCAGATTAAGTTTAAGGTAAGGTAAGGGTAGGGTTTAGGTTAAGGTAAGGTAAGGTAAGGGTAGGGTTTAGGTTAAGGTAAGGTAAGGTAAGGGCAGGGTTTATGGTAGGGTTTAGGTAAGGGTAGGGTAGGGTTTAGGTTAAGGTAAGGTAAGGGTAGGGTTAAGGTAAGGGTAGGGTTAAGGTAAGGGTAGGGTTTAGGTTAAGGTAAGGGTAGAGTAGGGTTAAGGTAAGGGTTAGGGTTAAGGTAAGGCTAGGGTAGGTTTAAGGTAAGGGTAGGGTAGGGTTAAGGTAAGGGTTAAGGTTAAGGTAAGGGTAGGGTTTAGGCTAAGGATGACAATTTGAAAATATCTGTTTTTAAAACGTTTAAACCTTTGATAATATCAACAGGTAGAACGTTCTAACTTTCATCAACAAAATGTAGAAATGTGCCATTTTCACATATGTAGACACCTGGTATTGAGATCATGAAAATGTGGTATAAATGTGATGGAATTGTTCTTTAACATTACAGGGGGAATATTTACATAATGCTACGCAAATGAATATCTAGAATTAGAACAATATTCAACATTCTAAAACTTGGATCAGACAACTAACATGTAGCTTTAACGTCTGATCTTAGATCAGAGGGAACGAAGTTGGCCCAACTCTCTAAACGCATGTCTCTGCAGACAACTAACATGTAGCTTTAACGTCTGATCTTAGATCAGAGCGAACGAAGTTGGCCCAACTCTCTCTAAACGCATGTCTCTGCAGACAACTAACATGTAGCTTTAACGTCTGATCTTAGATCAGAGCGAACGAAGTTGGCCCAACTCTCTCTAAATGCATGTCTCTGCAGACAACTAACATGTAGCTTTAACGTCTGATCTTAGATCAGAGGGAACAAGGTGACAACTCTCTAAACGCATGTCTCTGCAGACAACTAACATGTAGCTTCTCTAATGTCTGATCTTAGATCAGAGGGAAGGCTTTTATATGGCACTGTCTTACTCTTTCATGTGTGTGTGTATATGGGGGGGGGGGGGGGGTGAGCAAGCTGTGTGTGTTTGTGTGTGTTTGTGTGTGTGCATGCATTCTGCCACAGATCAATCTGTGTTTGAACGGTGATTCATTAAAAGCTGATAAAACCACAAAGCCAGTCTGCAGGAAATGACTGTCACCCTCACAGGTTTAGCGTTCTAGGGTGTCAGGCAGGCAGAGGGATTCAGAAGCGTGATGACTAAGGCCATTTATTAAGCCACGTTTAATGTGTGGCAGATGGAGAAAGAAGGAGAAGGGAAGGGGTTGCAAAGTAGGCTGTTGAGAGAGAGAGAGAGAAAGGAGGGAGAGTGAGGAGAGAGAAAGAAGAGAGAGAGAGAAAGAAGGAGAAGGGAAGGGGTTGCAAAGTAGGCTGTTAAGAGAGAGAGAGAAAGGAGAGAGAGAGGAGAGAGAGGAGAGAAAAGAGAGAAAGAAGGAGAAGGGAAGGGGTTGCAAAGTAGGTTGTTAAGAGAGAGAGAGAAAGGAGAGAGAGAGAGAGAGAGAGAGAGAGAGAGAGAGAGAAAGGAGAGAGAAAGAAGGAGAAGGGAAGGGTTGCAAAGTAGGTTGTTAAGAGAGAGAGAGAGAAAGGAGAGAGAAAGGAGAGAGAGAGAGAGAGAAAGGGGAGAGAGAGCGGGGAGAGAGGAAGGAGAGAGGAAGGAGAGAGGAAGGAGAGAGAGAGAAAAGAGAGAGAGAGAGAGAAAGGAGAGAGAAAGAAGGAGAAGGGAAGGGGTTGCAAAGTAGGTTGTTAAGAGAGAGAGAGAGAAAGGAGAGAGAAAGGAGAGAGAGAGAAATGAGAGAGAGAAAGGGGAGAGAGAAAGGGGAGAGAGGAAGGAGAGAGAAAGGGGAGAGAGAAAGGAGAGAGAAAGGAGAGAGAAAGAGAGAAAGGCTGCTACTATGTCTTGTAAAAATCCCCTGCGGTCTTTATTGGGCTGCAATAATCACCCAACAGCTGAACAGTGTTTTAAGATTAGATTAGAGTTGACTGGTCACGTGTACAGGGTTGCAGATGTAATTACAGGGTACAATGAAATTCTTGACCTCCGAGCTCCAACATGCAGGACAAAGTGAAATAAAACAAAAATAGATAATAATAATAATATATAATATAGAAGGTTGTCCTGCAACGCCTGTGTGTGTGTCTGAGACGCCCGAATACCTTCTGATAATTCCTGAGACCTCCTGAGACCTCCTGATACTTCCTGAGACCTCCTGATACATTCTGATACTTCCTGAGACCTCCTGAGACCCATTGAGACCTCCTGAGACATCCTGAAACCTCCTGAGGCCCCCTGGTACCTTCTGATACTCCCTGAGACCCCTTGAGACCTCCTGAGGCCCCCTGATACCTTCTGATACTTCCTGAGACCCCTTGAGACCTCCTGAGACCTCCTGAGACCCCCTGAGACCCCTTGATACCTTCTGATACTTATTGAGACCTCCTGAGACCTCCCGAGACCCCCTGATACCTCCCGAGACCTCCTGAGACCCCTTGAGACCCCTTGAGACCCCCTGAGACCTCCTGAGATCCCCTGAGACCTCCTGAGACCTCCTGAGACCTCCTGAGACCTCCTGAGACCTCCTGAGACCTCACGAGACCCCTTGAGACCTCCTGAGACCTCCCGAGACCCCCTGAGACCTCCTGAGACCTCTTGCAGTGTTAATAGGTTGTTGAGGATCCTCTACACCTCATCTATAGTTACCCCTCATGGCACCCATATGTCACACACACACACACACACACACACACACACACACACACACACACACACACACACACACACACACACACACACAGACCCCACCGCAAGCTCACACACACACACACACACACACACACACACACACAGACCCCACCGCAAGCTCACACACACACACACCTACCTCCGTGCCCCACATGGCGCCCATATTTCCCTCTTTAAACACACAGAGAGCACAATAGGCTTGTGTGTGTGTAATGTATGTGTGTGTGTGTGTGTGTGTGTGTGTGTGTGTGTGTGTGTGTGTGTGTGTGTGGGTGTGTGTGTATGTGTGTGTGTGTGTGTGTGTGTGTGTGTGTGTGTGTGTGTGAGTGTGAGTGTGAGTGTGATGATTCTCCTGATCCGTTCTTAATGCAGAACCATCAACCTATATTTTGAACCTACTGTATATTATACCTCATCTTGGTACACCACACATACAGATAATTGTAAGGTCCCTCAGTCAAGCAGTGAATTTCAAACACAGAATCAACCACAAAGACCAGGGAGGTTTTCCAATGCCTCACAAAGAAGGGCTCCTATTGGTAGATGGGGTAAAAAAATAAATAAAAAAGCAGACATTGAATATCCTTTTGAACACAGTGAAGTTATTCATTACACTTTGGATGATGTATCAATACACCCAGTCACTATAAAGATACAGGTGTCCTTCCTAACTCAGTTGCCGTAGAGCAAGGAAACCACTTCACCATGAGGCCAAAACAGTTACAGATGTTTAAAGGCAGTGATAGAAGAAAACAAGGTATTCAAGTATAAATTACCACAGTTACCATAGATTACCTGTTAATTCAGGCTGCAACAACAAAATGTGGATTAAGTCAAGGGGTATAAATACTTTCTGAAGGCATTGTACATGGAGTATCAGGCAACTAAGGCAGCTTCAGTATCTACAGGGTAGCCTAGTGGTTAGAGCGTTGGACTAGTAACTGGAAGGTTGCAAGTTCAAACTCCCGAGCTGACAAGGTACAAATCTGTCGTTCTGCCCCTGAACAGGCAGTTAACCCACTGTTCCTAGGCCGTCATTGAAAATAAGAATTTGTTCTTAACTGACTTGCCAGGTTAAATAAAGGTAATAAAAAAAATAAAACATATAGGTAGGGGTAAAGTGACTAGGCAATATTATATTCTAAATGTGCACCAGTCTTGGTTTTAGACCGTTTCAGCCGCTACTCTTGTTTTGGATGTGTTCAATTGAAAGAAATAAAAAACGTCGTGCTGCCATTTTTTTTTTTTTTTAATAAATACATTTTCAAGGTCTTTAACACGGTTGACCACCACATTATCATTCAAAGGCTGTCTGAAATAGGATCAGGCTTCTTGAAAGCAGTTTGAGAATTCTGTCAGATAGGACACAACGTGTGATTTCTGATTCTATTCAAGTCTAGTTTCTTGGATTTTACAAAAAGGTGTAACTCAGGGGTTGGTACTGGGACCTATTCTCTTTAATGCCCTCAGAACACACAGACTGCCCTCAGAACACACAGACTGCCCTCAGAACCCACAGACTGCCCTCGGAACACACAGACTGCCCTCGGAACCCACAGACTGCCCTCGGAACACACAGACTGCCCTCGGAACACACAGACTGCCCTCGGAACACACAGACTGCCCTCAGAACCCACAGACTGCCCTCAGAACACACAGACTGCCCTCAGAACACACAGACTGCCCTCAGAACACACAGACTGCCCTTAGAACACACAGACTGACCTTAGAGCACGCAGACTGCCCTTAGAGCACACAGACTGCCCTTAGAGCACACAGACTGCCCTGAGTGTTTCAAACATTAGGGACACCTGCTCTTTCCATGACACAGACTGACCAGATGAATCCAGGTGAACGCTATGATCCCTTATTGATGTCACTTGTTAAATCCACTTCAAATCAGTGTAGATGAAAGGGGAGGAGACAGGATAAATAACGATTTTTAAGCCTTGAGACAATTGAGACATGGATTGTGTATGTGTGCCATTCAGAGGGGTATGGTAGTAGGTGCCAGGCACACCGGTCTATGTCAAGAACGGCAATGCTCCACCACCCAGAAGGACATCCAGCCAACTTGACACAACTGTGGGAAGCATTGGAGTGAAAATACTCAAGCATCCCTGTGGAACGCTTTCGACACCTTGTAGAAACATGTCACACCCATTGAGCATGTTTGGGGATGCTCTGGATCGACGTGTACGACAGCGTGTTCCAGTTCCCGCCAATATTCAGAAACTTGGCACAGCCATTTGAAGAGGAGTGAGACAACATTCCACAGGCGACAATCAACAGCCTGACCAACTCTATGCGAAGAGGCAAAAAAAGTGGTCACACAAGATACTGACTGATTTTCTGAGCCCCAACTTTTTTGTTTGTTAAAGGTATCTATGAACAACAGATGCATATCTGTATTCCCAGTCATGTGAAATCCATAGATTAGGGCCTAATGATATAAGGGCACAAGGCGAGACCCAAATGCAGACACAGGAGGCAGATGGTTGAGAACCGATATTTATTATACCAAGAGGGGTAGGCAAAAGGCTGGTCGGGGACAGGCGAGAGTTCATAAACCAGGTCAGAGTGAATAGAGGACAGCATTACACTTATATGAGTATAATCACTACTTACTCATATTTACATTATGACACCTAGTTTTAGTCTCTCTCCCTCTCCCTCTCTCTCTCTCTGTCTCTGTCTCTGTCTCTGTCTCTGTCTAGCTCTCTCTCTCTCTCTCTCTCTCTGTCTCTCTCTCTCTCTCTCTATCTCTCTCTCTCTCTCTCTCTCTCTCTCTCTCTCTCTTCTCTCTCTCTCTCTCTCTCTGTCTCTCTCTCTCTCTCTCTCTCTCTCTGTCTCTGTCTCTGTCTCTCTCTCTGTCTCTGTCTCTCTCGCTCTCTCTCTCTCTCTCTCTCTCTCTGTCTCTCTCTCTCTCTGTCTCTGTCTCTGTCTCTGTCTCTGTCTCTCCCTCTCCCTCTCTCTCTCTCTGTCTCTGTCTCTGTTTCTGTCTCTCTCTCTGTCTCTGTCTCTCTCTAGCTCTCTCTCTCTCTCCCTCTCTCCCTCTCCCTCTCTCTGTCTCTGTCTCTCTCTCTCTCTCTCTCTCTCTCTCTCTCTCTCTCTCTCTCTCCCTCTCTCTCCCCCCCTCTCCGGGCCACACACACCCTGCCCGCCGTCTCCCTCCCTCAGACAGTCACATCTAATCTGTATCTGCCTCAGAGCTCGCTGTGTTTATTATTCCTTGACCAGGGCCTTCCAGTCTCTCCATGGTAACCCTGTGTATCCTGTGTGTGTGTGTATCCTGGTAATTACCTCCTAATCTATAGTCCAATATGAAGTCTAAAATAGTACTTCTATGATTACAGAGGGCAGAGCAGACAGCTGTGGCTACTGTGATGTGGAGGACTGGCCGTACGCTAAGCACTACAGCAGATCTGGTGGGGGTCACACACACGCACGCACGCACGCACGCACACACACACACACACGGTCGTCCGCAGACATAGAGAGACACGTGCACAGGCCATCACAGAGAGGATTGTGTGTGTGTGTGTGTGTGTGTGTGTGTGTATATCAGCCTTCTGCAGTAGTTGAGTAATGACTGACTGTGCTTCATGCTTTGTGGAAAATGTTGGAAGGAAATGGTGGTTGCCTGAATCAGGCACCAACTAAACCCCCTCACCCCTTCCCCATACCCCCTAACTCTCTGACCCTAAACCCACTCACCCCTTCCCCACACCCCTAACTCTCTCCCTCCTCACCCCTCCACCTTACCCCTAACTCTCTGACCCTAAACCCCCTCACCCCTTCCCCATACCCCCTAACTCTCTCCCTCCTCACCCCTCCCCCTTACCCCTAACTCTCTGACCCTAAACCCCCTCACCCCTTCTCCATACCCGCTAACTCTCTCCCTCCTCACCCCTCCCCCCTATCCCTAACTCTCTGACCCTAAACCCCCTCACCCCTTCCCCATACCCCCTAACTCTCTGACCCTAAACCCCCTCACCCCTTACCTGGTGTGCCAACTAGAACCATGCCAGTCTTACCTGGTGTGCCAACTAGAACCATGAGTCTTACCTGGTGTGCCAGCTAGAACCATGAGTCTTACCTGGTGTGCCAGCTAGAACCATGAGTCTTACCTGGTGTGCCAGCTAGAACCATGCCAGTCTTACCTGGTGTGCCAGCTACAACCATGAGTCTTACTTGGTGTGCCAACTAGAACCATGAGTCTTACCTGGTGTGCCAGCTAGAACCATGCCAGTCTTACCTGGTGTGCCAGCTAGAACCATGAGTCTTACCTGGTGTGCCAGCTAGAACCATGAGTCTTACCTGGTGTGCCAGCTAGAACCATGCCAGTCTTACCTGGTGTGCCAGCTAGAACCACGAGTCTTACCTGGTGTGCCAGCTAGAACCATGAGTCTTACCTGGTGTGCCAGCTAGAACCATGCCAGTCTTACCTGGTGAGCCAGCTAGAACCATGAGTCTTACCTGGTGTGCCAGCTAGAACCATGCTAGTCTTACCTGTCCTATAGTTTTAGCATTTTTTAGTGGAGGAAAAGCTTCATTATAGTAGGGATTGATTGAAGCTCAATGTTAAATTCAAATCTCCCTACCCTCATATCTAAGCCAATAGGACACCAATGTCAATGGAACTTCACAAATCAATTTGATTGGAGGTAGACAACACCGATAAACCGCATACCGTATTTTTAACAGTGTCATTAGCATTGAGAAAAAAAAGACAACTTCTTAGCTCAATAAGAATGAGACTACGGCGATCCATGAAGTGACCAATAGACTAGTCAACTTTTGGACTGAATAAGTTAGTAGGGGCAACAGTTTTCATTAAATATACAATTTATCTCTCTCACGTGCCAATAGAGAACCAATGATGTGCTACCTTTTTGTAGCATTTCTGACAATGCTAATATATTTTTCTCTCCCTAGGGGAACACCAATGGTGCCTCTCCCTAGGGGAACACCAATGGTGCCTCTCCTCAGGGGAACACCAATGGTGCCTCTCCTCAGGGGAACACCAATGGTGCCTCTCCCTAGGGGAACACCAATGGTGCCTCTCCTCAGGGGAACACCAATGGTGCCTCTCCTCAGGGGAACACCAATGGTGCCTCTCCCTAGGGGAACACCAATGGTGCCTCTCCTCAGGGGAACACCAATGGTGCCTCTCCTTAGGGGAACACCAATGGTGCCTCTCCTCAGGGGAACACCAATGGTGCCTCTCCCTAGGGGAACACCAATGGTGCCTCTCCTCAGGGGAACACCAATGGTGCCTCTCCTCAGGGGAACACCAATGGTGCCTCTCCTCAGGGGAACACCAATGGTGCCTCTCCTCAGGGGAACACCAATGGTGCCTCTCCCTAGGGGAACACCAATGGTGCCTCTCCTCAGGGGAACACCAATGGTGCCTCTCCCTAGGGGAACACCAATGGTGCCTCTCCTCAGGGGAACACCAATGGTGCCTCTCCTCAGGGGAACACCAATGGTGCCTCTCCTCAGGGGAACACCAATGGTGCCTCTCCCTAGGGGAACACCAATGGTGCCTCTCCTCAGGGGAACACCAATGGTGCCTCTCCCTAGGGGAACACCAATGGTTCCTCTCCTCAGGAGAACACCAATGGATCACAGACATTTCACATTTTTTCCCCATAACTCTAACAATTCATTTGGAAATTTTTTAGTAATTTAGCATTAGCATAACACACGTATGCAGATCGTCCTACACTTTAGTGCATTCATCTTAAGATAGCTAGGTGAGGTTCAAGAGCTTGATAGTTAGTGCATTCATCTTAAGATAGCTAGGTGAGGTTCAAGAGCTTGATAATTAGTGCATTCATCTTAAGAAAGCTAGGTGAGGTTCAAGAGCTTGATAATTAGTGCATTCATCTTAAGATAGCTAGGTGAGGTTCAAGAGCTTGATAATTAGTGCATTCATCTTAAGATAGCTAGGTGAGGTTCAAGAGCTTGATAATTAGTGCATTCATCTTAAGATAGCTAGGTGAGGTTCAAGAGCTTGATAATTAGTGCATTCATCTTAAGATAGCTAGGTGAGGTTCAAGAGCTTGATAATTAGTGCATTCATCTTAAGAAAGCTAGGTGAGGTTCAAGAGCTTGATAATTAGTGCATTCATCTTAAGATAGCTAGGTGAGGTTCAAGAGCTTGATAATTAGTGCATTCATCTTAAGATAGCTAGGTGAGGTTCAAGAGCTTGATAATTAGTGCATTCATCTTAAGATAGCTAGGTGAGGTTCAAGAGCTTGATTATTAGTGCATTCATCTTAAGATAGCTAGGTGAGGTTCAAGAGCTTGATAATTAGTGCATTCATCTTAAGATAGCTAGGTGAGGTTCAAGAGCTTGATTAGTTGCTAAGTTGAATTGGGGTTCCCGAGTGGCGCAGTTGTCTAAGGCACTGAATCTCAGTGCTAGAGGCATCACTACAGACCCTGGCTTGATTCCAGGCTGTATCACAGCTGGCCGAGTCCCATAGGGCGGCGCAAAATTGGCTCAGCGTCATTCCGGGTTTGGCCGGGGTAGGCCGTCATAGTAAATAAAAATGTGTTCTTTAACTGACTTGCCTAGTTAAACAAAGGTTAAATTAAATTGAGAATTAAAACAAACAGGTTTGCTAGCTCTGGAATACATGGGATAGGGGCCAGACCATAACCAAACATAGACTTCTATGATTGGTTTAGATTTCAACGTCTTTGGATGAGAGTCTCTAAAACATGCCACTTCGATACAGCTACAACATTTTTCGTAGCATTTTAGGATAATTCAATTAGCAGGTTAGAAGAATTAGGTTAGGGTGAGCCAAAAAATGCTCTCCTAACCTTCCACAAAAAAAGTGTCTTGTATCAAAGTGGCATGTTTTTAGGGAGTCCCATCTGTCGACATTGAAATCAAGGCCGGTCAGGACAGGACCAAGGGAAAATATGTCCAAAAGGCATCGGCATCTTCAGTGGGAAGAAGCCGTCAACATGTCGAAAAATAGAGGTGGGTCTTGGTGAACTCACCCGGATTTGGAGGGGACTTCTTTCCAAATGCTCACTCAGCCAACTTATTCAATACTTTGAGAGTCACTCACAGGGAACCGGTATGTGCCAAATGTAAAACAGCTGTAGATATATATGACCTCCCCACACACCAACCCTCTTTAAAAGGGGAATCCATATGTTTTGCATAAATACAAATAGCCATGTCTATGAGGTAATAGCCAGGGCCCGGTTTCCCGATAGCAATGGAACTTAAGCTTGCGAGTGTATTAACGATGCGTCGTTTCTATCGAGCCCGAAGAACTCACATGTGTTTCCCAAAATACCACGTATGGAGAACTTTGAATAAGTGTATCGTTAGAGCGTGTGTCGGTACTGAAAAATACAACTCAATTGATTGAACATGACATTGATTTCAATAGGAAGGCCAGTTTATTAGGTACACCCGTCTAGTACTGGGTCGGACCCCCCTTTGCCTCCAGAACAGCCTGCATTCTTCAGGGCATGAAATTGTTGGTCAATTGGTATCAAGGGAAACACCCTTCAACATTACACCAACGCCACCAGCCAAGGCAGAACACCAGGCAGAATGGACTCATGCTGCTTACCTCCAAATCCCATGTCTGCTATTAGCATAACGCGACAACAACCAGGATTCTTCAGACCAGGAAATGTTTTTCCAATCCTCAGTGTTGGTGATCGCCTGCCCACTGGAGTCGCTTCTTCTAGTTTTTAGCTGGCAGGACTTGAACCCGGTGAGGTCGTCTCCATCCCGTCCAGGACAGACGAGTTGTTCTCCGAGATCCCGTTCTTCACACTACTGTTGTACTGCTGACAGGAGTTGAACCCGGTGAGGTCGTCTCCATCCCGTCCAGGACAGACGAGTTGTTCTCCGAGATGCCCTTCTTCACACCACTGTTGTACTGCTGACAGGGGTTGAACCTGGTGAGGTCGTCTCCATCCCGTCCAGGACAGACGAGTTGTGCATTCTGAGATGTCGTTCTGCACACCACTGTTGTACTGCGCTGTTATTTGCCTGTTTGTGGCCCGCCTGTTAGCTTGCACGATTCTTGCCTTTCTCCTTCGACCTCTCATCAACGAGCTGTTTTCACCCACAGGACTGCCGCTGACTGGATGTTTGTTGTTGGTCATACCGTTCTGGGGAAACCCTTGACACTGTCGTGCCTTTCTGAGATACTGGAACCAGTGCGCCTGGTACCGACTTTCATACCACGCTCAAAGTTCAATCAAACAGTAACTGAATTCCTCGATGCCTGCCTGCATGCTTTACAGTAGCAAGCCATGGCCACTCTCCTACTGTCTGTAGGAGCGAAACATTTTCGTCAATGGGATGGTGTACCTAATAGTCTGGCTACTAAGTTTATATAGTCCCATGTAGCCTACTGTATTTATCGTTTGATCCAGTCATCTCTGTTTTCAATTGAAGCATATTTTTACCCTTTGCTTGTTTATAACACAAGGCAACTTTGTGTTGTAGTCACCTTCGTTCTGAAGTTATCTTTCGGCCACAGAGAAACAGATGAACATCTTGAATTGTTTAACGGCGATCTTCTGTGTATGAAGTGACACGAAAGGGCAAAAAAAGCATCTTACGGCACAGTTAGCTGAGTGGTCTGAGGCAGATGGTAAAAAACAAGTGTTCTCAAGTGCAACTTTAATAATGAAGGTTTTGGGAAACAGCTCGTAGATGTAACGATGCACCTACGAAGGTTCTAACAATGACCTTAGCCTTAAGGTGCTTTTGGGAAACAGCTCGTAGATTTAACGATGCACCTACGAAGGTTCTAACAATGAACTCAAGGTGCTTTTGGGAAACCGGGCCTTGGATAATAAATTACGAAACATTTGCAAATACAATTGTCAAAAGACAGCTCTTGAAAGGACCGACGCCAGGGATCAGAAGCAGGTACTGGGAGTCAAACCTTTAATAGGAACAGACAGGTAACAGGACAGAAACAGCATCAGCACACATGGGTTACACAAGGACATATGAACATTCATGCAGAAAGCAGGTAACAGATTGTGTTTACTATCACCTTCAGGATTTCCTTGTCCTGTTGTGTTCCAGCGACTATTTGTGGCGGGCCGGGTGCCTGCAAGCTGATTTTGGTCGCCAGCTGGATGGTTCTCCGACATATTGGTGCGGCTGGCTTCCGGGGGTTAAGAGTGTGTCAAGAATTAGTGCGGCTTGGCATGGCTCTCAACCTTCGCCTCTCCCGAGTCCGTAGGGGAGTTGCAGCGTTGAGACAAGACTGTGACTACCAATTGGAGTGAAAAATGGGTAAAAGTTTTTTTTTTTTTAAAAGAAAAGAAAGAAAGAAAACACATTCACTTCCTGTTGACCTTCACCATGTTTCTCTGTCTGTGTAACCTTGCTGTATCTTTAATAAGGGCACGATTCAATCAGTTCTGCCTTAACCCGCGATAACCCACAACTGCCTAGCAGCACCATTGTTCTTTGTTTAGGCGTTGTGGGAGAGATGTACCGCGTTGGAGCTGCCGAAGCAGCAAAGGGCTCCCGGTGTTGTACCTGAGCAGGACATTGCCATTGGATGCGTCTAGTTGCATTAGTAATGACCTCATGTAGCTAGCTGTGTTACAAGTTGGAACACTGGATCGTGTGTTGTAATCTACGCCTCGATTGGCTGATATAAAATCCTTATAATTTTCCAATTTGAATGTTATTATTTCTATATCGCCGACACTTTCTCGTTCTGAACTTCTAACCCGAGAGGGATTTAAAGGATGGGTGTGGTTTCATAACAGTGTTATTTTATTATTTTTATTTTACAAGGCAAGTCTGTTAAAATAACAAACATTTATTTACAATGACGGCCTACTCCGGCCAAACCTGGACGACGCTGGGCCAATTGTGCGCCGCCCTATGGGACTCCAAATCACGGCCAGATGTGATGCAGCCTGGATTCAAACAAGGGATTGTAGTGAGATGCAGTGCCTTAGACTGGCTGCGCCCATTCGGGAGCCCCAATGGCAACAAGAGCAGCCGCTCACCGATTTGAAAGCTCCAACGTACCTGTCTGTCTGTCTGTCTGTCTGTCTGTCTGTCTGTCTCCTGCTACCATGGTAATGGATAGTTAAATCAAATCAAATTGTATTAGTCACATGCGCCGACAACAACAGGTGTAGTAGACCCTACAGTGGAATGCTGAATACAACAGGTGTAGTAGACCTTACAGTGAAATGCTGAATACACCAGGTGTAGTAGACCTCACAGTGAAATGATGAATACAACAGGTGTAGTAGACCTTACAGTGAAATGCTTTACTTACGAGCCCCTAACCAACAATACGGTTTAGCAAAAATACAGATCAGAATAAGAAACAAAAGTAACAAGTAATTAAACAGCTGCAGTAAAATAACAATAGCGAGACTATATACAGGGGGGGGGGGGGTACCGGTACAGAGTCAATGTACGGGGTCACAGGTTAGTTGAGGTAATATGTACATGTAGGTAGAGTTATTTTAGTGATGACAACAACAGAGAGTAGCAGCTGTGTAAAGGGGGGGGGGGGGGGGGGGGGGTGATGCTAATGATAATAGTCTGGGTAGCCATTTAATTAGATGTTCAGGAGTCTTATGGCCTTGGGGGTAGAAGCTGTTTAGAAGCCTCTTGGATCCAGACTTGGCGCTCCTGTACCGCTTGCCGTGCGGTAGCAGAGAGAACAGTCTATGACTACGGTGGCTGGAGTCTTCGACAGTTTTAGGGCCTTCCTCTGACACCGCCTGGTATAGAGGTCCTGGATGGCAGGAAACTTTGCGCCAGTGATGTACTGGGCCATACGCACTACCCTCTGTAGCGCCTTGCGGTCGGAGGCCGAGCAGTTGCCATAATAGACAGTGATGCAACCCATCAGGATGCTCTCGATGGTGCAGCTGTAGAACCTTTTGAGGATCTGAGGACCCATGGCAAATATTTTCAGTCTCCTGAGGGGGAAAAGGTTTTGTTGTGCCCTCTTCACGACTGTCTTGGTGTGCTTGGACCATGTTAGTTTGTTGGTGACACCAAGGAACTTGAAGCTCTCAACCTGCTCTACTGCAGCCCCGTCGATAAGAATGGGGGCGTGTTCGGTCCTCTTTTTCCTGTAGTCCACAATCATCTCCTTTGTCTTGATCACATTGAGGGAGAGGTTGCTGTCTTGGCACCACACCGCCAGGTCTCTGACCTCCTTCCTATAGGCTGTCTTGCCATTGTCGGTGATCAGGCCTACACCAAGGAACTTGAAGCTCTCAACCTGCTCTACTGCAGCCCCGTCGATAAGAATGGGGGCGTGTTCGGTCCTCTTTTTCCTGTAGTCCACAATCATCTCCTTTGTCTTGATCACATTGAGGGAGAGGTTGCTGTCTTGGCACCACACCGCCAGGTCTCTGACCTCCTTCCTATAGGCTGTCTTGCCATTGTCGGTGATCAGGCCTGTTGTGTCATCTGCAAACTTAATGATGGTGTTGGAGTCGTGCCTGGCCGTGCAGTCATGAGTGAACATGGAGTACAGTAGGGGACTGAGCACGCACCCCTGAAGGGCCCCAGTGTTGAGGATCAGCGTGGCAGTTGTGTTGTTACCTACCCTGTTAGGAAGTCCAGGATCCAGTTGCAGAGGGAGGTGTTTAGTCCCAGGGTCCTTAGCTTAGTGATGAGCTTTGAGGGCACTATGGTGTTGAACGCTGAGCTGTACTCAACGAACAGCATTCTCACGTAGGTGTTTCCTTGTATCCAGGTGGGAGAGGGCCGTGTTGAGTGCAATACAGTGCAATGATTGTCCTAATGTCAGTTATTTAGACAGTCAGACCTTTATTCTGTCTTTCTGTATTTTCCTCTCTCCTTTTATTCTTTCCATGATAATATATCTCTCTCTCCCTCCTTTTGCGATCCATATTGATGGTTGTAGGAGTCGTAGAGATTCTACTGGATCATCCAGAACAGGTATAAGAGCTGATTTGTCCCAAATGGCCCCCTATAGTAAATTCTATGGTTCCTAAATGGCCCTCTATAGTAAATCCTATGGTTCCTAAATGGCCCCCTACAGTATATCCTATGTTTCCTAAATGGCCCCCTACAGTATATCCTATGGTTCCTAAATGGCCCCCTACAGTATATCCTATGTTTCCTAAATGGCCCCCTACAGTATATCCTATGGTTCCTAAATGGCCCACTACAGTATATCCCATGGTTACTAAATGGCCCCCTACAGTATATCCTATGGTTCCTAAATGGCCCCCTACAGTATTTCCTATGGTTCCTGGTCAAGAGTAGTACACTATATAGGGAATAGGATGCCGTTTGGGACAAACCTGCTTCTGATCTGGGTTCCAATGTCCTTATTCATTTACTAGTCATACTATAGCACCTCGTCTTAACCAACTGTCTCTCTGTTTCTGTTTCTGTCTCTGTCTCTGTCTCTCTCTCTCTGTCTCTCCCTCTTTATTTCTCTCTCTCTCTATTTCTCTATTTCTCTCTCTCTGTCTGTCTGTCTCTCTCTCTCTCTCTCTCTCTCTCTCTCTCTCTGTCTCTGTCTCTGTCTCTGTCTCTGTCTCTGTCTCTCTCTCTCTCTCTCTCGCTCTCTCTCTGTCTCTCTGTCTCTCTGTCTCTCTGTCTCTCTGTCTGTCTGTCTCTGTCTCTGTCTCTGTCTCTGTCTCTGTCTCTGTCTCTCTCTCTCTCTCTCTCTCTCTCTCTCTCTCTCTATCTCTCTATCTCTGTCTGTCTGTCTGTCTGTCTGTCTGTCTGTCTGTCTGTCTGTCTGTCTGTCTGTCTGTCTGTCTGTCTGTCTGTCTGTCTGTCTGTCTGTCTGTCTGTCTGCAGTCTCTCTCTCCCTATTTCTCTCAGTCTCTCTCTCTCTATTTCTGTCTCTCTCTCTCTATTTCTCTGTCTCTCTCTCTCTATTTCTCTGTCTCTCTCTCTCTATTTCTCTGTCTCTCTCTCTCTATTTCTCTCAGTCTCTCTCTCTATTTCTCTCAGTCGCTCTCTCTCTCTATTTCTCTCAGTCTCTCTCTCCCTCTCCCTCCCCATCATCGGTTGTTATATTGTGTTAGGACTTGTTTTATAGGTTTATAAACACACGTGAGTGTGTGTTGCGTTGTGTAGTGTGTTGGGGTGCGTGTGCTACTATATGGTGCGTCATGAAGTGATAGTATGTGTTAGTGTGTGTGTGTGTTAGTGTGTGTGTGTGTGTGTGTGTGTGTGTGTGTGTGTGTGTGTGTGTGTGTGTTAGTGTGTGTGTGTGTGTGTTTTAGTAAGTGTGTGTGTGTGTGTTAGTGTGTGTGTGTGTGTTAGTATGTGTGCGTGTGTGTTAGTATTTGTGTGTGTGTGTTAGTATTTGTGTGTGTGTGTTAGTATGTGTGTGTGTGTGTGTTAGTATGTGTGTGTGTGTGTGTGTGTGTGTTAGTATGTGCGTGTGTGTGTGTTAGTGTGTGTGTGTGTGTTAGTATGTCTGTGTGTGTGTTGGTATGTGTGTGTGTGTGTGTGTGTTAGTGTGTGCGTGTGTGTGTTAGTATGTTTGTGTGTGTGTGTGTTAGTATGTGTGTGTGTGTGCTTTCTGTCAAAGCAGCATCCATCACAGGAAGTGCTCCTGTTCCTCCAGGGTTAATGGCTGTGGCGTGGTTTCTGCTTATGACAACACCTCACCATAACATTAAACAGGAAGCAGCTGAATCTTATCTCCTCATCCTTCCCCTCCTCCTCATCCCTCCTCATCCTCCCCCTCCTCCTCATCCCTCCTCCTCCGTCCCCCTCCTCTGCATCCTTTCTTCGAACTTGACCTTCATTTCATGTCTTCCTCTTTCCACTCACGTCCCTGAAAGCCCTTTGACTAGGGGAAAACCTCGAGAATGTGTGTGTAAAAGCCCCCTTCGTACTACGCTCTCTGAGGTCAGTATCTGGTTGTGACCAGGTCATGTAGTGGTCCTTCTTGCTCTCTGAGGTCAGTATCTGGTTGTGACCAGGTCATGTAGTGGTCCTTCTTGCTCTCTGAGGTCAGTATCTGGTTGTGACCGGGTCATGTAGTGGTCCTTCTTGCTCTCTGGGGTCAGTTCGAATAAAACACACTATACAGACAGAGAGCTGTGAGTTCACTATCACACTATACAGACAGAGAGCTGTGAGTACACTATACAGACAAAGAGCTGTGAGTTCACTATCACACTATACAGACAGAGAGCTGTGAGTACACTATACAGACAGAGAGATGTGAGTTAAATAATACACTATACAGACAGACAGAGAGCTGTGAGTACGTTATCACACTATACAGACAGACAGAGAGCTGTGAGTACACTATCACACTATACAGACAGAGAGAGAGCTGTGAGTACACTATCACACTGTACAGACAGACAGAGAGCTGTGAGTACACTATCACACTATACAGACAGAGCTGTGTTAACACTATACAGACGGGGAGCTGTGAGTACACTAACACACTATACAGACAGAGAGCTGTGAGTACACTATCACACTATGCAGACAGAGAGCTGTGAGTTCACTATCACACTATACAGACAGAGAGCTGTGAGTTAACTATCACACTATACAGACAGAGAACTGTGAGTTCACTATCACACTATACAGACAGACAGAGAGCTGTGAGTACACTATCACACTATACAGACAGAGACACTATACACACACACACGCGCGCGCGATTCGTCATAACATCAGCTTCACACCCAAGGTAACAAGTCACTCACCCAAGGTAATAAGTCACTCACCCAAGGTAGCAAGTCACTCACCCAAGGTAACAAGTCACTCACCCAAGGTAACAAGTCACTCACCCAAGGTAACAAGTCACTCACCCAAGGTAACAAGTCACTCACCCAAGGTAACAAGTCACTCACCCAAGGTAACAAGTCACTCACCCAAGGTAACAAGTCACTCACCCAAGGTAACAAGTCACTCACCCAAGGTAACAAGTCACTCACCCACGGTAATAATTTTGATTTTATTAACACGTAACGAAGGAGGCATCTCTACATCCCTGTCACACACACAAACAAACTGAAACACACACATCTTACTCAATATTTACTCAAATCCACACACACAACACACACATACACACACAACACACACATACACACACAACTCACACATACTCACACATGTTGGTTCAAGTCCCTCTACATCTGTCTTGTTCTCTGTTGACCTGTTGAGTGAGTGAGCTCAGAATAGCCAGCATTGTGTTTGTGTGCATAGAGGTGCGACTGTTTTTTTCCCACGATGCTGTTCACCGGCGGGGGCATGGCAGGGAAGGAAGCTGACAGAGAAGAATGCCGGCCTGGCACACACACACACATCACACACGCACACACACACCCATCACACACACACACACACACACACACACACACACACACACACACCTTTCATCACACACACACACACACTACACACACACACACACACACACACACACACACACACACACACACACACACACACACACACACACACACACACACACACACACACACACACACACACACACACACACCTCCCCCGTCCACAGTGCTCAGTAAGTAGAACAAGCCTATACAGGACGTTCTCAGCGTTGGTGAGTTCCTGTGTGTGTGTTCCTGTGTTGTGGAGACTCTGCGTTAGAGGGACAATGGAAGGTAGAGAGATCTTTCACCATGGGGTAATGAAGCAGTCAACTCTATTAGGAGTATTACGGCTCTGACTATAACGAATACTGTGACTACAACTATTAGGAGTATTATGACTCTGACTACAACGAATACTGTGACTACAACTATTAGGAGTACTACGGCTATTACTTATAACAGTAGATTGGTAATGTGGAACACTGAGTCCTTAAAGGGATGTGGTTACTATTACTGATGTGGAGCACTGAGTCCTTAAGGGATGAGGTTACTATTACTGATGTGGAACACTGAGTCCTTAAAGGGATGTGGTTACTATTACTGATGTGGAACACTGAGTCCTTAAAGGGATGTGGTTACTATTACTGATGTGGAGCACTGAGTCCTTAAAGGGATGTGGTTACTATTACTGATGTGGAACACTGAGTCCTTAAAGGGATGTGGTTACTATTACTGATGTGGAGCACTGAGTCCTTAAAGGGATGTGGTTACTATTACTGATGTGGAACGCTGAGTCCTTAAAGGGATGTGGTTACTATTACTGAATGTGGAGCACTGAGTCCTTAAAGGGATGTGGTTACTATTACTGATGTGGAACGCTGAGTCCTTAAAGGGATGTGGTTACTATTACTGATGTGGAACGCTGAGTCCTTAAAGGGATGTGGTTACTATTATTGATCCTTGTGCACCTAAAACAGGGGTTCCCAAACTTTTTCATTTCTGCCGCCCTTCCAGCACCAGGAAACAACAATGCCGTTTTCAAGCTAACTTTCTTGCAATTTTATAAATTTTCCATCGTCTAATGTGTATTCATGTGATATTTGAGTGACTCAAACATCACATCAAACTCTATGGGCCAAAAAAAAACCTTTCTCTTCCTCTTCTCTCCTCTGTCCCCTGTGACACCTTTCCTCCTCTCCTCTCCTCTCCTCTCCTCTCCCATCCTCTCCTCTCCCCCACTCCCATCCTCTCCTCTCCTGTCCCCCCTCTGACACCTCTTCTCCTCTCCTCTCCCAGCTGCTGTATGTGTGACACTCAGCCCTAATTGGTTCAGCAGACATAAAAACCCTCTTTGAGGTATGCAATAAGGGACTTGACAAGAGGAAACCCGATGATGCAACAACCAATTTCGGTAGTGTACCTCGTGCATTCTACCAGTATAACTTTCAAAGAGTACGGTGAAAGCTGGATTGAGTTCTTTAAAATTAAAACCCGGGGGGGCGCACCCCACAGTTTGGGAACATCTGCACTAAAATATATGAAAGAATCTCAGAGTTGAGAAGAAAATAGAGTAGTTGATAGTTGATGGGGCCTCTCTAGAATTAGAATCAGAAAACTTTATTGACTTCTTCTGTATTGCTCAAGTCTTCCTCCCTCTTCCTCTCCATGCCTGTCAGAATGGTTAACTCCTCTACCATCTGTCTGTCTCTTAATCTTTAGCTGAACGGTCTTCACCAGACCTGAACACTATGGCATGGTAGATGGACTTCAGCCAATCAGAATGGACCTTATGTCTGCTGAACCAATTAGGGCTGAGTGTCACACATACAGCAGCTGGGAGAGGAGAGGAGAAGAGGTGTCAGAGGGGGGACATGAGAGGAGAGGATGGGAGTGGAGGAGAGGAGAGGATGGGAGAGGAGAGGAGAGGAGAGGAGGAAAGGTGTCACAGGGGACAGAGGAGAGAAGAATGGAAAGAGAAAGGAGAGAAAGAGGAGAAAAGAGGAGAATAAGAGAAGAGGAGATGAAGGTGTATTGTCTACAAATCGGTCTCTGATGGAAGCATTAGCAACTAAGAGCATTCTATAGCTCACGGATTATACATACTGGGTCAGAAGAGGTGAGGAGAGGATGGGAGGAAGGAGAGAGGAGAGGATGGGAGGAAGGAGAGAGGAGAGGATGGGAGGAAGGAGAGAGGAGAGGATGGGAGGAAGGAGAGAGGAGAGGATGAGAGGAAGGAGAGAGGAGAGGATGGGAGGAAGGAGAGAGGAGAGGATGGGAGGAAGGAGAGGATGAGAGGAAGGAGAGAGGAGAGGATGAGAGGAAGGAGAGAGGAGAGGATGAGAGGAAGGAGAGAGGAGAGGATGGGAGGAAGGAGAGAGGAGAGGATGGGAGGAAGGAGAGAGGAGAGGATGAGAGGAAGGAGAGAGGAGAGGATGGGAGGAAGGAGAGAGGAGAGGATGGGAGGAAGGAGAGAGGAGAGGATGGGAGGAAGGAGAGAGAGAGGGATGGGAGGAAGGACAGGAGGAGAGGATGGGAGGAAGGAGAGAGGAGAGGATGAGAGGAAGGAGAGAGGAGAGGATGGGAGGAAGGAGAGAGGAGATGATGAGAGGAAGGAGAGAGGAGAGAATGGGAGGAAGGAGAGAGGAGAGGATGGGAGGAAGGAGAGAGGAGAGGATGAGAGGAAGGAGAGAGGAGAGGATGAGAGGAGAGAGAGGAGAGGATGAGAGGAAGGAGAGAGGAGAGGATGAGAGGAAGGAGAGAGGAGAGGGATGGATGAGAAAGAGAGAAATGAGATGGAAAATGAGAGGACAGAAGATGGGAGGAAGGAGAGAGGGGAGGAAGGAAGAGGAGAGGATGGGAGGAAGGAGAGAGGAGAGGATGAAAGGAAGGAGAGAGGAGAGGATGGGAGGAAGGAGAGAAGAGAGGATGGGAGGAAGGAGAGAGGAGAGGATTGGAGTGAAGGAGAGAGGAGAGGATGGGAGGAAGGAGAGAGGAGAGGATGGGAGGAAGGAGAGGATGAGAGGAAGGAGAGAGGAGAGGATGAGAGGAAGGAGAGAGGGAGGATGGGAGGAAGGAGAGAGGAGAGGATGGGAGGAAGAGAGAGGAGAGGGATGGAAGAGAAAGAGAGAAAGAGATGGAAAATGAGAGGACAGAAGATGGGAGCAGAAGTGTCAGATAGGAGCGGAAGGTGAGAAGAGAGATTTGAAAGTGTCTTTTACGAGTCTCTAAAGAAACCGAAGGAAGCATTAGTAGATCATGGGTCATTCAAGTTCATATTTAAACCAGCGTAGCGGATGTGAGTAAGAGTCACACTCTCGTGATGAGGTAGCTCTGCCTGTCCTGCCTCTGAGATCAGGGTCAACCTTCTTGTCTTGATGGTAAAGACGTTTGGGTTTCTCCCATACGAAATCACATTAAATTGTCTAAATTGTTGTGAGGATCTTTCTAAAGCTAATTCAGTCAATATATTTCTGTCAGTCATTTTGTATCGTTGTTTTTCCGCTACTGTAAAGAGGGAGGCGATGGATCCAGAGGCAAATATCATGTTTCTGGATGGTTCCACAGGTAAATATCATGTTTCTGGATGTTTCCACAGGTAAATATCATGTTTCTGGATGGTTCCACAGGTAAATATCATGTTTCTGGATGGTTCCACAGATAAATATCATGTTTCTGGATGGTTCCACAGGTAAATATCATGTTTCTGGATGGTTCCACAGGTAAATATCATGTTTCTGGATGTTTCCACAGGTAAATATCATGTTTCTGGATGTTTCCACAGGTAAATATCATGTTTCTGGATGGTTCGACAGGTAAATATCATGTTTCTGGATGGTTCCACAGATAAATATCATGTTTCTGGATGGTTCCACAGGTAAATATCATGTTTCTGGATGATTCCACAGGTAAATATCATGTTTCTGGATGGTTTCAGAGGTAAATATCATGTTTCTGGATGTTTCCACAGGTAAATATCATGTTTCTGGATGGTTCCACAGGTAAATATCATGTTTCTGGATGTTTCCACAGGTAAATATCATGTTTCTGGATGGTTCCACAGGTAAATATCATGTTTCTGGATGGTTCCACAGATAAATATCATGTTTCTGGATGGTTCCACAGGTAAATATCATGTTTCTGGATGGTTCCACAGGTAAATATCATGTTTCTGGATGTTTCCACAGGTAAATATCATGTTTCTGGATGTTTCCACAGGTAAATATCATGTTTCTGGATGGTTCCACAGGTAAATATCATGTTTCTGGATTGTTCCACAGGTAAATATCATGTTTCTGGATGGTTCCACAGGTAAATGTTATGTTTTTGGATGGTTCCAGAGGTAAATGTCATGTTTCTGGATGGTTCCACAAGTAAATGTCATGTTTCTGGATGGTTCCACAGGTAAATATCATGTTTCTGGATGGTTCCACAGGTAAATATCATGTTTCTGGATGGTTCCACAGGTAAATGTCATGTTTCTGGATGGTTCCAGAGGGGTAAATATCATGTTTCTGGATGGTTCTACAGGTAAATATCATGTTTCTGGATGGTTCCACAGGTAAATATCATGTTTCTGGATGGTTCCACAGGTAAATGTCATGTTTCTGGATGGTTCCACAGGTAAATATCATGTTTCTGGATGGTTCCACAGGTAAATATCATGTTCTGGATGGTTCCACAGGTAAATGTCATGTTTCTGGATGGTTCCACAAGTACATGTCATGTTTCTGGATGGTTCCACAGGTAAATATCATGTTTCTGGATGGTTCCACAGGTAAATGTCATGTTTCTGGATGGTTCCAGAGGGGTAAATATCATGTTTCTGGATGGTTCCACAGGTAAATATCATGTTTCTGGATGGTTCCACAGGTAAATATCATGTTTCTGGATGGTTCCACAGGTAAATGTCATGTTTCTGGATGGTTCCACAGGTAAATATCATGTTTCTGGATGGTTCCACAGGTAAATATCATGTTTCTGGATGGTTCCACAGGTAAATATCATGTTTCTGGATGGTTCCACAGTAAATGTCATGTTTCTGGATGGTTCCACAGGTAAATATCATGTTTCTGGATGGTTCCACAGGTAAATGTCATGTTTCTGGATGGTTCCACAGGGGTATATGCCATTTTTCTGGATGGTTCATGAGGACTTGGAGGTATACAGCGAAGGGCACTAGCGATCACTAGAAATCACAACTCATTTCAGCAGTCTTTAGCCAGAATTAGAATGAGTTGTATGGACTTTGAACCGCTGACCGTGGCAATTTGACTGGTAAACCAATCATTGTACTAATTATAATTATATGGCCAGGGTCTAGCTGAGGACCACCTGTGGTTTCCACCCTCCATTCAGGAACTGCTTCCCTATTTTGTGCTACACACTATAACCACATCCCAATTCCCACCCTATAACCACATCCCACCCTATTCCCTATATATAGTGCACTACTTTAGACCAGAGCCCTATGGCACCCTATTCCCTATATAGTGCACTACTTTAGACCAGAGCCCTATGGCACCCTATTCCCTATATAGTGCACTACTTTAGACCAGGGTCCTATGGCACCCTATTCCCTATATAGTGCACTACTTTAGACCAGAGCCCTATGGTACCCTATTTCCCATATATATAGTGCACTACTTTAGACCAGAAACATCTGTCCAGTGGTAGTACAGGGTAATATAGTATATATAATATAGCAATATAGTATATATAATACAGTATATAGTATATGTAATATAGTAATATAGTATATATAATACAGTAATATAGTATATATAATATAGTATATAGTATATATAATACTGTAATATAGTATATATAATACAGTAATATAGTATATATATACAGTAATATAGTATATATAATATAGTAATATAGTATATAGTAATATAGTATATATAATACAGTAATATATACTATATAAATATAGTATATTAATATAGTAATATAGTATATATAATACAGTAATATAGTATATATCATACAGTAATTATATCCTCCTCCTCCTCCTCCTCTTCCCCCTCCTCTTGCTCTCATCCTCCTCCTCCTCCTCCTCTTCCTCCTTCTCTTCCTCTCCTACCCTCCTCCTCCTCCTCTCCCCCTCCTCCTCCTCCTCCTCCTCTTCCTCCTCTTTATCTTCATCTTCCTCTCCACCCTTCTTCCTCCTCCTCCTCCTGCTCCCCCCCTCTTCCCCATCCTCTTCCTCTCCCCCCTCCTCCTCCTCCTCCTCTCCCTCCTCCTCTCCCCCTCCACCTCTTCCCCTCCTCCTCCTTCTCCTCTCCCTCCTCCTCCTCCTCCTCCTCCTCTCTTCCCCATCCTCTTCCTCTCCCCCCCTCCTCCTCCTCCTCCTCCTCCTCCTCTCCCTCCTCCTCTCCCTCCTCCACCTCTTCCCCTTCCTCCTCCTCTTCTCCCTCCTCCACATCCTCCTCCTCCTCCTACTCTTCCTCTCCTTCCCTCCTCTTCCTCCTCCTCCTCCTCCTCCTCCTCCCCACATCTCTGCCCAAAACAACACACCTCTGCGATGACATCATCCCTCTCTGTTATTCTAGCCTCATAAAGAGTTAATAGCAGCAGCATCCAGTCTGTACCACTCATATTAGTGCGTGTGTGTCTGTCTGTGTGTGTGAGTGTGTGAGCATGCATGTGTGTGTGTCTGTCTGTGTGTGTGAGTGTGTGAGTGTGTGAGCATGCATGTGTGTGTGTCTGTCTGTGTGTGTGAGTGTGTGAGTGTGTGTGAGAGAATGCATGCGTGTGTGTCTGTCTGTGTGTGTGAGTGTGTGAGCATGCATGTGTGTGTGAGTGTGTGAGCATGGATGTGTGTGTGTCTGTATGTGAGTGTGTGAGTGTGTGAACAACATTCATGCGTGTGTGTGAGTGTGTGAGCATGCATGTGTGTGTGTGTGCCTGTGTGAGTGAGTGTGTGTGAGTGTGTGAGCATGCATGCGTGTGTGTGTGTGTCTGTGTGAGTGAGTGTGTGTGAGTGTGTGAGCATGCATGTATGTGCGTGTGTGTGTGTGTGTCTGTGTGAGTGTGTGAGCATGCATGTATGTGCGTGTGTGTGTGTGATCATGTGTGTGTGAGTGTATGTGTGTGTGTGTGTGTGTGTGTGTGAGTGTGACAGACAGTCACTCTGAATAAACCTGT
>NC_143050.1:5637500-5652500 GCF_057628025.1 Oncorhynchus mykiss
CCTGCCCGTTACTCTCGGGGTGGAAACCCGAGGTAAGGCTGACCGAGACCCCCAGACGTTCCATGAATGCCTTCCAGACCCTCGACAGTGAACTTGGGACCCCGATCAGACACTATATCCTCAGGCACCTCATAGTGCCGGAAGACGTGTGTAAACAAGGCCTCTGCAGTCTGTAGGGCCATAGGGAGACCGGGCAAGACTTAGAAAACCGGTCCACAACGACCAGGATCGTGGTGTTACCCTGTGAGGGAGGAAGATCGGTAAGGAAATCCACGACAGGTGAGACCAAGACCGTTGTGGAACGGGTAAGGGGTGTAGTTTACCTTTGGGCAGTGCCTAGGAGCCTAGTGCCTAGGAGCCTTACACTGGGTGTACACCTAGCAGGAGGAAACATAAATCCTCACATCCTTAGCTAAAGTGGCCCACCAGTACTTCCCACTCAGACAGCGCACCGTCCGACCGATGCAAACCAGCTCCTCAACCCCTATACCAGGGGCACCTGCTCCTGCTGACTCCATATTGTGGGAGTGAAATTCTGTCATGCGGTGGGTGTAGCTGGTGCATGGAAGTCAGGCGCAGGAGAGCAGAGATGAGTGGACAAAGCACTTTACTTAGGCAATAATTTGCACAGAACGCAACCGCGTCACAAAACAAATGCCCAACGAACAAGTGAGGCGGCACAAAGTACAAAAACCCAAGTACAAAGTACTGGCCGCCACAAAGCATGGGTAATAAAACAAAACCCGGTTCAAACCAGCCGGAAGCTTGCCAAACTTTACAATAAACAATTTCACACAGAGACATGGGGGGAGGGGTGACAGAGGGTTAAATACACGACAAGTAATGAGGGAAATGTCAACCAGGTGTGTGGGAAAACAAGACAAAACAACTGGAAATTGAAAGGTGGATCGGCAATGGCTAGAAGACCGGGTGACGTCGACCTCCGAACAAGGAGAGGAACAGACTTCGGTGGAAGTCGTGAAATATAGGGGTCAGGTCTCCCTTTCAAACACATTCTCAATGGGATCTACTGGTCAGAAATAGGGAATGAGCGATGTTTTAGAATGTGTGTGTGTGTGTGTGTGTGTGTGTGTGTGTGTGTGGGTGTGTGTGTGTGTGTGTGTCACTGCGGGGGAACTGAGAGCCTCTGCCAAAGAGGAAGTGAGAGGTATATCCAGCCATTCCTGGAGGACAATAGATTGAATGGAAAAAGTATTATTTATTATTAAAATCCTCTATTAAACCTTTGGATCCAGTCTAGGACACCCCAACACACACACCCTGTCACCTGTCCTATCAGCAACCCCCCCCCCCCCCCCCCCCCCCAACACACACACCCTGACACCTGTCCTATCAGCAACCCCCCCACCAACACACACCCTGTCAGCACCCCCACCCCCCCCCCCAACACACACACACCCTATCACCCTGTCCTAACAGCACGCCCCCCCCCCACCAACACACAAACAGACACACCCTATCCCCCTGTCCTAACAGCACGCCCCCCCCCACCAACACACAAACAGACACACCCTATCCCCCGCTCGGCTCTGAGGAGTGTGTGACATCACCTCATCCCGTTTCCTAGGAAGGAAGTATGAATCAGATAATAGGGACGGACACCTTCACAGACAGACAGACAGACAGACAGACAGACAGACAGACAGACAGACAGACAGACAGATTCACCGACTCACCGACTCACAGACAGACAGACAGACAGACAGACAGACAGACAGACAGACAGACAGACAGACAGATAGACAGATTCACCGACTCACCGACAGACAGACAGACAGACAGACAGACAGACAGACAGACAGACAGACAGACAGACTCAACGACTCACCGACAGACAGACAGACAGACAGACAGACAGACAGACAGACAGACAATGGAAATAAGGACATGCTGAAAAGCAATAGTAATACATTACAGACTGATTTGGACAGATCTGCATGGGAGCAAGGACATGACACTGACTGTCAGTCAGTCAGTTATTATTGCAAAAAAAGACTAAATATCTTCCAAAGCTCAAGAATAAATATTTTTTTATATTCCAGTCTCCACCAGCTATAACCTCCTGCTGCACTAAGCCTGGTTGAAAAGCCAAATTATAGTCAGTCCAGTACACATGTCAATTACACTCATTTATGACTTTGGCTGTCTCATATCCGGGAGATATAACATAGGATTGTATAGTCCTAGGTGTGTGTGTGTGTGTGTGTGTGTGTGTGTGCGTGTGTGTGTGTGTGTGTGTGTGTGTGTGTGCGTGCGTGCGTGTCGTACCTATATGTGTGTGCATGTGCGTGTGTGTGTGTGTAGTAACTTGGTGTGTTCCAAGCCAACAGACAGGACCCTCCATTACCTCCAAACGAGGCATTTCCCAAAATGACATCATAGGCTATCAGCTGCAACCGCTGCCATTGGCTAATACAGATTCTACAGGAGAGGTCAGCCTGTCCATACATATACAGGAGAAGAGGGGAACCACAGTGTAAAAGGCCCTGGGTTTATTAAGTTCATCCACTTGACTTCTGTTGGGCTTTCTGCACCCAAAGAGTTAATCTATGTTCAGGAGAAGATACTGACTTAAGCTACAACCACCACCAAAGGTTTTACAGGAGGGAGCTGGGCTTGGCCAGACAGTTTACAGGAGAGCTGGGTTTGGCCAGACAGTCTACAGGAGAGAGCTGGGCTTGGCCAGACAGTTTACAGGAGAGCTGGGCTTGGCCAGACAGTATACAGGAGAGAGCTGGGCTTGGCCAGACAGTTTACAGGAGAGCTGGGCTTGGCCAGACAGTATAGAGTGAGAGAGCTGGGCTTGGCCAGAGAGTATACAGGGAGGGAGCTGGGCTTGGCCAGACAGTATACAGGGAGGGAGCTGGGCTTGGCTAGACAGTATACAGGGAGAGAGCTGGGCTTGGCCAGACAGTTTACAGGAGAGCTGGGCTTGGCCAGACAGTATACAGGCAGGGAGCTGGGCTTGGCCAGACAGTATACAGGGAGAGAGCTGGGCTTGGCCAGACAGTATACAGGGAGAGAGCTGGGCTTGGCCAAACAGTATACAGGGAGAGAGCTGGGCTTGGCCAGACAGTATACAGGGAGAGAGCTGGGCTTGGCCAGACAGTATACAGAGAGAGAGCTGGGCTTGGCCAGACAGTATACAGGGAGAGAGCTGGGCTTGGCCAGACAGTTTACAGGGAGAGAGCTGGGCTTGGCCAGACAGTATACAGGGAGAGAGCTGGGCTTGGCCAGACAGTATACAGGGAGAGAGCTAGGCTTGGCCAGAAAGTTTACAGGAGAGCTGGGCTTGGCCAGAGAGTATACAGGGAGAGAACTGGGCTTGGCCAGACAGTTTACAGGAGAGAGCTGGGCTTGGCCAGACAGTATACAGGGAGAGAGCTGGGCTTGGCCAGACAGTTTACAGGAGGGAGCTGGGCTTGGCCAGACAGTATACAGGGAGAGAGCTGGGCTTGGCCAGACAGTATACAGGGAGAGAGCTGGGCTTGGCCAGACAGTATACAGGGAGAGAGCTGGGCTTGGCCAGACAGTATACAGGAGGGAGCTGGGATTGGCCAGACAGTATACAGGGAGAGAGCTGGGCTTGGCCAGACAGTATACAGTGAGAGAGCTAGGCTTGGCCAGACAGTTTACAGGAGAGCTGGGCTTGGCCAGAGAGTATACAGGGAGATAACTGGGCTTGGCCAGACAGTTTACAGGAGAGAGCTGGGCTTGGCCAGACAGTATACAGGGAGAGAGCTGGGCTTGGCCAGACAGTTTACAGGAGGGAGCTGGGCTTGGCCAGACAGTATACAGGGAGAGAGCTGGGCTTGGCCAGACAGTATACAGGGAGAGAGCTGGGCTTGGCCAGACAGTATACAGGGAGAGAGCTGGGCTTGGCCAGACAGTATACAGGAGGGAGCTGGGATTGGCCAGACAGTATACAGGGAGAGAGCTGGGCTTGGCCAGACAGTATACAGTGAGAGAGCTGGGCTTGGCCAGACAGTATACAGGGAGAGAGCTGGGCTTGGCCAGACAGTATACAGTGAGAGAGCTGGGCTTGGCCAGACAGTAGACAGGAGAGAGCTGGGCTTGGCCAGACATTTTACAGGAGAGCTGGGCTTGGCCAGAGAGTATACAGGGAGAGAACTGGGCTTGGCCAGACAGTTTACAGGAGAGAGCTGGGCTTGGCCAGACAGTTTACAGGAGAGCTGGGCTTGGCCAGACAGTTTACAGGAGAGAGCTGGGCTTGGCCAGACAGTTTACAGGAGGGAGCTGGGCTTGGCCAGACAGTATACAGGGAGAGAGCTGGGCTTGGCTAGACAGTATACAGTGAGAGAGCTGGGCTTGGCCAGACAGTAGACAGGTAGAGAGCTGGGCTTCGCCAGACAGTATACAGGAGGGAGCTGGGCTTGGCCAGACAGTAGACAGGGAGAGAGCTGGGCTTCGCCAGACAGTATACAGGAGGGAGCTGGGCTTGGCCAGACAGTATACAGGGAGAGAGCTGGGCTTGGCCAGACAGTAGACAGGAGAGAGCTGGGCTTGGCCAGACAGTTTACAGGAGAGCTGGGCTTGGCCAGAGAGTATACAGGAGAGAGCTGGGCTTGGCCAGACAGTATACAGAAGAGAGCTGGGCTTGGCCAGACAGTTGACAGGAGGGAGCTGGACTTGGCCAGACAGTATACAGGGAGAGAGCTGGGCTTGGCCAGACAGGGTACAAGAGGGGGCTGGGCTTGGCCAGACAGTATACAGGAGAGCTGGGCTTTGCCAGACAGTATACAGGGAGAGAGCTGGGCTTGGCCAGACAGGGTACAAGAGGGGGCTGGGCTTGGCCAGACAGTATACAGGGAGAGAGCTGGGCTTGGCCAGACAGTTTACAGGAGAGCTGGGCTTTGCCAGACAGTATACAGGAGAGAGCTGGGCTTAGCCAGACAGTTTACAGGAGAGAGCTGGGCTTGGCCAGACAGTTTACAGGAGAGAGCTGGGCTTGGCCAGACAGTATACTTGGATTAGCTAAAACGACATGCCATTGGAACACAGGAGTGATGGTTGCTGACAATGGGCCTCTGTACACCTAAAAAGAAGCAATTTCCAGCTTCAAAAGTCATTTCCAACATTAACAAGGTCTTTCTGATCAATTTAATGTTATTTTAATGGACAAAAAACATGCCTTTCTTTCAAAAACAAGGACATTTCTTAGTTTCCATGATGTGTGATGTGAACAGGTTGCATTATAATGATGTGTGATGTGAACAGGTTGCATTATAATGATGTGTGATGTGAACAGGTTGCATTATAATGATGTGTGATGTGAACAGGTTGCATTATAATGATGTGTGATGTGAACAGGTTGCATTATAATGATGTGTGATGTGAACAGGTTGCATTATAATGATGTGTGATGTGAACAGGTTGCATTATAATAATGTGTGATGTGAACAGGTTGCATTATAATGATGTGCGATGTGAACAGGTTGCATTATAATGATGTGCGATGTGAACAGGTTGCATTATAATGATGTGCGATGTGAACAGGTTGCATTATAATGATGTGCGATGTGAACAGGTTGCATTATAATGATGTGTGATGTGAACAGGTTGCATTATAATGATGTGTGATGGGTAAAGTATCTCATGTTTTGGTTTATGGTCTCATGTTGTAATTAATGGGGTCCTATATCTATGGCTCTGAGAGCCAGCTAATCAATCCTATGACAGTTCCAATGGTAGTCATTATTAACATAACGATCAGCTGACTCGGATGCAACTCAGGGAAAGGCACGCGCTCCTTTGTCTGAATTTAAACGGAAAACCACTTCCGTTCAGCGGAGCTGGGGGGCACCAAACCCCAATATTTTCTCACTCTTTCCTTTCTCAGCTCTGCTCGACTCTCTTTTCCTTCGCTCCCCCTTTTGTGCAGCTCCCCACGTGTCGAATAAATTAGCAAACCCAAAATTGGAGGAAAAAGGAGGAGGAGAGGGAGACCAGAGGAGAGAGGGAGGGATTTGAGCCTGGTGTCGGTGTACGGTTTCATTCGGAGGTGCCACTACTGCGGTGTCCTCTGAGCGCGCGAGCTCTGTTCTATTGGATGCTGAGAGAGCAAGAGAGATACCGTTAGAGATAGATAGAGGGAAACATACGTTTCCCATGCCAATAAAGCCCTTAAATATAATTCAAATTACATTGAATTGAGAGAAAGAGCAAAGAGAGAGAGAGAAGAGCCGACTGTGGGGTACAGAAGCGTTGTTCTCACCACTAAGCGAACAGCTGAGACTGAACGGAAGAGAGGAGGGGAACCATATTCTGCCTGAGAAAACCAGCTCACCTCACCTGCCACTGGAGAAGAAGAACGGAATGCTATCGCTTTCTGGGGGTGTAACCTAATCCGCAGCGCTAAAGGGATATCGCCTAATCACTGAAAACGGAAATATTTCGTTTCTTTCTTCATGGTGGATATTATGTAGAGCGGAGAAAGCAGAGAGCAATAATTCTGTGGATTGTGTGTCTGTGTGTTTGGGTCGTCGGGGGAATAGGGGAGCAGTGTGCTGCATACTGATCTGGTTTTGGATAAAGGAATACCGGGATATAACGGGACCGGAGCGCACGGCCAGAACAGCGAAGCTTCAGCGGGTTCAGATGCATGTAAGTCACCTTTTCTCTCTGTGTCTCTCTCTCAATTCAATTCTTTCTTTCTCTATTTCTCTCTCTCTCTCTCTCTCTCTCTCTCTCTCTCTCTCTCTCTCTCTCTCTCTCTCTCTCTCTCTCTCTCTCTCTGTGTGTGTGTGTGTGTGTGTGTGTGTGTGTGTGTGTGTGTCTCCACGCCGAGCAGCGGCAATTGTACTGTCATTTGTGTGAATGAGGATGAATTGGGACGCGTTAGCTATATGTGGCCGACCTGTTTGTGTGTTCTCAATATCATTCTGGTATCTGGTATGGATTACATATCACTGCATCCAATAGCTGGGGGAACATACGGTACTCTGTAGTGGGGATAAGGAGCCTCTGTCTCGGCTGCAGAGTGCAGACGGCTTGACAATGGAGTCCGTCAGAGAGAGAGAGAGAGAGCGAGAGAGACAGACAGACAGACAGACAGACAGACAGACAGACAGACAGACAGACAGACAGACAGACAGACAGACAGACAGACAGAGAGAGAGAGAGAGCCGCTGCTGCGAAGATTGTTCAGCCAGCAGCATACCCTCATGATTATCGATCTCTTCATAACCAAACCTACCAGGCAAACAAACGTTTAATAAATGTACTGACACATTTAACATTAGGCTTTGAGATATGGGGCATTATTTTCATAATGCAAATCTTAGCTAGATTCATTGTGTAATTGAAATGATTGAAAGTAGGCTCTTTCTGAAATGCACACTCCGCCTGAGCAGGGAAGATTTAATGTAACAGACATTGATTGACAGGAGCGATGTTTCCCCATCAGGACAAGCTACTGAGGTATTTTCATTGGAGCCTGTCTGTGTAGAGTTACATGAAAGAACCTATTAAAGCACCAAACCACCTATTGTTGTCTAACCCTCACTGTGGGTCGCCTTTCTGCAGTGAAACGCTATACACCGATCTCCTTCTCTCTGCCTAAGAATAAAAAACTGCTCTTTGTCCGTTAGCTGTTATTAACGTAGGCTACCGCTACCCTGTTACGTTATACCGGCTGCTCTAACTTCACGGGCCCGGTCTCCAGTCTCTGCAGAGAGAGAGAGAGAGAGAGAGAGAGAAGACCGGCTTGGGGCTCGGTGACGGATCGGTTTCTCTAAGAGAAGCTAGGCGTGCGAAGCACCCGGCTGTAAACCGAGTCATGTTGTAATGTGAACCACATGTGGTGGTTCTAGCTGGGTTCAGGTGATCTGTCTGTGAGTTGATGGTTTAAACACAGCAAGTTGTAATTGCCAGCACACACACGCACACACGCACACGCACACACAGACACAGCGGTGAGTAGGGATGGGCATTTGAACTGCTTTGATTGTTTGAGTACTCAAATAAATAAAAAATGTATCACAAGGCTGGGAGAAAATAATGATGTGCACAGGTCTATGCATCTATACATCTATAGGTACAGGTATCTACAGGTCTATGCATCTATACATCTATACATCTATAGGTACATGTATCTACAGGTCTATGCATCTATACATCTATACATCTATAGGTACATGTATCTACAGGTCTATGCATCTATAGGTACAGGTATCTACAGGTCTATGCATCTATACATCTATAGGTACATGTATCTACAGGTCTATGCATCTATAGGTACATTTATCTACAGGTCTATGCATCTATACATCTATAGGTACATTTATCTACAGGTCTATGCATCTATAGGTACATGTATCTACAGGTCTATGCATCTATACATCTATACATCTATAGGTACATGTATCTACAGGTCTATGCATCTATACATCTATACATCTATAGGTACATGTATCTACAGGTCTATGCATCTATAGGTACAGGTATCTACAGGTCTATGCATCTATACATCTATACATCTATAGGTACATGTATCTACAGGTCTATGCATCTATACATCTATAGGTACAGGTATCTACAGGTCTATGCATCTATACATCTATAGGTACAGGTATCTACAGGTCTATGCATCTATACATCTATACATCTATAGGTACATGTATCTACAGGTCTATGCATCTATACATCTATAGGTACATGTATCTACAGGTCTATGCATCTATAGGTACATTTATCTACAGGTCTATGCATCTATAGGTACATTTATCTATAGGTCTATGCATCTATAGGTACATTTATCTACAGGTCTATGCATCTATACATCTATAGGTACATTTATCTACAGGTCTATGCATCTATAGGTACATTTATCTACAGGTCTATGCATCTATACATCTATAGGTACATGTATCTACAGGTCTATGCATCTATACATCTATAGGTGCATTTATCTACAGGTCTATGCATCTATACATCTATAGGTGCATTTATCTACAGGTCTATGCATCTATACATCTATAGGTACATGTATCTACAGGTCTATGCATCTATACATCTATAGGTACATGTATCTACAGGTCTATGCATCTATAGGTACATTTATCTATAGGTCTATGCATCTATAGGTACATTTATCTACAGGTCTATGCATCTATACATCTATAGGTACATTTATCTACAGGTCTATGCATCTATAGGTACATGTATCTACAGGTCTATGCATCTATACATCTATAGGTACATGTATCTACAGGTCTATGCAGCTATACATCTATAGGTACATGTATCTACAGGTCTATGCATCTATAGGTACATTTATCTATAGGTCTATGCATCTATAGGTACATGTATCTACAGGTCTATGCATCTATAGGTACATTTATCTATAGGTCTATACATCTATAGGTACATGTATCTACAGGTCTATGCATCTATACATCTATAGGTACATTTATCTACAGGTCTATGCATCTATACATCTATAGGTCAATTTTCTATAGGTCTATGCATCTATACATCTATAGGTACATTTATCTACAGGTCTATGCATCTATAGGTACATTTATCTATAGGTCTATGTGCGCAACAATGCCTAATTCATCATAATAATTACAGAAAACAAATCCTAATCGCTAAACTCCTCCATTTATTGTATATTCAGTCAATAAAAAAGCAAGTGCTATTTTAAGATTGATTTATTGTAACTGTAATAACAACTGGTTATATTATATTGTGGAACACAATATTTAAACAGTGGAGCTTGAAGAAACCTATTATCAGGATGCAGGATAAGACCAGATGTGGAGCTTGAAGAAACCTATTATCAGGACGCAGGATAAGACCCAGATGTGGAGCTTGAAGAAACCTATTATCAGGACGCAAGATAAGACCCAGATGTGGAGCTTGAAGAAACCTATTATCAAGACGCAGGATAAGACCCAGATGTGGAGCTTGAAGAAACCTATTATCAGGACGCAAGATAAGACCCAGATGCAGACAGTTCGAATCACAGATGTTTATTAACAAAACAGACGAACAACAGGTCAAGGGCAGGCAGAGGTCAGTAATCCAGGGCAGAGTCAGAAAGGTACAGTACGGCAGGCAGGGTCAGGGCAGGCAGGTTCAGGGTCAGGGCAGGCAGGCTCAGGGTCAGGGCAGGCAGGCTCAGGGTCAGGGCAGGCAGGCTCAGGGTCAAGGCAGGCAGGCTCAGGGTCAGGGCAGGCAGGCAGGTACAGTACGGCAGGCAGGCTCAGGGTCAGGGCAGGCAGGCTCAGGGTCAGGGCAGGCAGGCAGGCTCAGGGTCAGGGTAGGTAGAGGTCAGTAATCCAGGGCAGTGTCTGGCAGGTACAGAACGGCAGGCAGGCTCATGGTCAGGGTAGGCAGAGGTCAGTAATCCAGGGCAGAGTCAGTTAGGTACAGTACGGCAGGCAGGCTCAGGTACAGGGGTGGGCCTGGAAAGAGGAGACAAAGGGCTGTGAGGCAGAGGTTTAATCCCTGACACATGAAAAGTGGGATGTACTGTATATGGAGGGTGCAGGGAAACAGAGGGGCTAAGAATCTTAGAGGTGGGGAAAGGGCACATAAAATGGGGGGACAGTTCGCGGGACTCCAACCAGAGAGGCAGATCCCGAGTAGAAAGCCATACCCACTGCCCGAGACGATACTGGGGCGTCGGGGTCCGGTGGCGGACCGCCTGTTGTTGATACCTGGAGATGGTCTTGAGAAGAGCATACTGGGCTCAGCGAGGGACAAATATCTGGGCTGAGGGTATGCTGACCGCTTCCTCTTACTCAGGGAAGAGCGGGGGCTGATAACCCATCGAACACTTGAAAGGCGAGAGACTAGTGGCCGAGTAGGAAAGGGTGTTGCGGGTGCATTCCACCCACACGAGTTGCTGGCTCCAGGTGGTAGGGTTTGGCAGAGACGAGGCAACGAAGATTAGACTCCAGGTCCTGATTTACTCGCTCCGACTGGCTGTTAGACTGGGGGGTGAAACCCAGAGGACACGCTGGCCGACGACCCAATGAGTGTGCAGAACTCCTTCCAGAACCGGGACGAGAACTGAGGACCCTGATCGGAGACCATGTCCACCGGAAGTCCATGGATCTGGAAGACGTGCTGCACCATGAGCTGGGCCATCTCCTTGGCTGAGGGTTGTTTGAGGAGGGATATTAAATGGGCAGCTTTGGAAAAACTGTCCACTACCATAAGGATAGCGATGTTGCCATCAGATAGAGGGAGACCAGTGACGAAGTCCAGGGCTATATGTGACCAGGGACGGTGAGGGACAGGAAGTGGTTGAATGAGGCCAGCCGGAACTTGCCGATGAGTCTTATTCTGAGCACAGACAGTGCAGGCGGCGACGAATGTGAAGACGTCAGGAACCATGTTGGGCCACCAAAAGTATTGTCGCACAAAGGCCATGGTCCGACCGGAGCCTGGAGGAATTAGCACATTCCAGAACCAGAGAGCGGGCAGCGCTTGGGACAAACATCTGGTTAGCCGGGTCCCCACCTGGGGTCCGGTTGGGAACGCTGTGCCTCACAGACCTGGTTCTCTATTCCCCAGATGAGTGCAGCCGTCAGACACGGAGTAGGAAGGATGGTCTCGGGGTCCGAGGGCGTCTCCGCGGGGCTATAAAGGTGTGAAAGTGCATCCGGCTTAACATTCTTGGGACCTAGGGCGGTAGAAGATGGTGAAGTTTAACCGAGTGAAAAGCAGGGCACATCGAGCTTGCCTGGAGTTGAGATGCCTGGCGGTGTGGAAATATTCCAGGTTCTTGTGATCCTTCCAGGCAACGACTGGATGTTCCGCCCCCTCTAACCAGTGCCTCCACTCCTCCAATGCCATCTTCCCCTCGAGTAGTTCTCGATTTCCCACATCACAATTCCTCTCCATGGCGTTAAAGACGATGGGAGAAGAAGGCGCATGGATACAGCTTAAGGTCCAGGGCAGAAAGCTAGGACAGGACTGCCCCCAGTCCGTCATCCAAAGCGTAGACCTCCACCATGATCTGACGGGACGGGTCTGGATGGAATATTATGGGAGCTGTGGTGAAGCGGTGCTTTAGGTCCAGGAATACCCGGTTAGCAGCTGGGGACCATGTGAACGGGACCTTGGGAGATGTGAGTGCTGAAAGGGGGGAAGCCAGGGTGCTGTAACCCTGGATAAAATGGCGATAGAAATGGGCAAATCCCAGGAAGCGTTGCAGCTGCACTCTGGACGAGGGTTGGGGCCAATTCACCACCCCTCTCACCTTGCCGGTATCCATCCAAGATTAACTTCTTGTTAATCCAGCCGCTGTGTCGGATTTCAAAAAGGCTCTCCGGTGAAAGCACACCATGCGATTATCTGAGGACAGCGCCCCTCATACAAACACCTGAAAAACATATTTCAACCAGGCAGGTGCGACACGAAAGTCAGAAATAGCGATATAAAAAATGCCTTACCTTTGATGACCTTCTTCTGTTGGCACTCCAAAAGGTCCCAGTTACATCACAAATGGTCCTTTTGTTCGATAATGTCCTTCTTTATATCCATAAAAACGTAGTTTAGCTGGCGCTCTTTAGTCAATAATCCACCCACGTTACTAATAAACTTTTCCAAACAAGTCAAACAACGTTTATAATCAAACCTTAGGTGCCCTAATACGTAAATAAACGATAAAATGTAAGACGCCAAATCATTATTGTCTTTACCGGAGAAAATTACCAAAGAAAGCGTTCTCTTCCACACACTTGGAAACACTACAGCCAAAATGGGAGCCACCTTGAAAAACTACAATTTCTGTGTCATTTTTCCAAAAACCAGCCTGAAACTCTTTCTAAAGACTGTTGACATCTAGTGGAAGCCCTAGGAACTGCAATCTGGGAGGACTTGGCCTTATAATTAAAGTGATAGCCATTGAAAATAGTGATAGGCTGAATTTGTTTTGGGGGGGACGGTTTGTCCTCAGGGTTTCGCCTGCCATATCAGTTCTGTTATACTCACAGACATTATTTTTAACAGTTCTAGAAACGTTAGAGTGTTTTCTATCCGAATCGACCAATTATATGCATATCTTAGCTTCTGGGCCTGAGTAGCAGGCAGTTTACTTTTGGCACGCTTTTCATCCGGATGTCAAAATCTTGCCCCCTACCCAACAGGGAGCAAGTGAATGACAGGTCAAGTTCCTAAAGTTTTCTAAATTGATTAACAATTCCACATTGAGTACTACATGGTGATAAATTACAGAAATGGCATCTGTTTGGTGAGTAGGCCTATGCTTAATGATACTGATGAAATTATGTTCTTTATCTTTATCAAACTAATGTTTTTGCATATATTATTTTCAGTGTGGAACCTGTCTATATTTAAGGGGGTTTATAGCCTAGGCTAACCAATTCTAAATGGCACTATCAGTTCGCAAAGTAGCCAAAGCGGGAAAATAACCTAAACACATCATTTGAATTTATGATAAAACTGTCGTCATTTGGCAAGGAATGTAGCTTGGGTATCCCATTAGTTAGAATCATGTTTTATAGTCATTTATTTATGATGGTAGTTTGTGTGGCCACTCAGCATGCGTGTGTGTAGGAAGCGGTTGGAACACAGTGAATGAGACACAGAGGGGAAAGGGAATTTAGGGATAAGAACTATGTGATGCTTGGCTTGTTTTTATTTTATTTTTGTGTGCCCCGCTAATTAATGTTGTTTTCAAGACAAAATTTAACTTGCCCATTCAGGCAGTCAGAAAGCACATTCCACTAAAATAGTTTTACAGTATTTTTTATTTTTATTTTTTTAAATCTCTGGTTAAAGATTGAGCTTTGACGTCTGTTCGATTACTCATGTTATTACTCACGTGACATCTCAGTGAGAGGCAGTGGTGGAGGAAACATCAGAGATCTGTGTGATCTCTCTCTACCAGAGATCTCTGTGGTCTCTCTATCAGAGATCTGTGTGGTCTATCTCGATCAGAGATCTGTGTGGTCTTTCTCTATCAGAGATCTGTGTGGTCTCTCTCTATCAGAGATCTGTGTGGTCTCTCTCTATCAGAGATCTGTGTGATCTCTCTCTATCAGAGATCTGTGTGATCTCTCTCTCTATCAGAGATCTGTGTGGTCTCTCTCGCTCAGAGATCTGTGTGGTCTCTCTCTCTATCAGAGATCTGTGTGATCTCTCTCTACCAGAGATCTCCGTGGTCTCTCTATCAGAGATCTGTGTGGTCTATCTCGATCAGAGATCTGTGTGGTCTTTCTCGATCAGAGATCTGTGTGGTCTTTCTCGATCAGAGATCTGTGTGGTCTCTCTCTATCAGAGATATGTGTGGGCTCTCTCTATCAGAGATCTGTGTGATCTCTCTCTATCAGAGATCTGTGTGATCTCTCTCTCTATCAGAGATCTGTGTGGTCTCTCTCGCTCAGAGATCTGTGTGGTCTCTCTCTCTATCAGAGATCTGTGTGATCTCTCTCTACCAGAGATCTCCGTGGTCTCTCTATCAGAGATCTGTGTGGTCTATCTCGATCAGAGATCTGTGTGGTCTTTCTCGATCAGAGATCTGTGTGGTCTTTCTCGATCAGAGATCTGTGTGGTCTCTCTCTATCAGAGATATGTGTGGGCTCTCTCTATCAGAGATCTGTGTGATCTCTCTCTATCAGAGATCTGTGTGATCTCTCTCTTGATCAGAGATCTGTGTGGGCTCTCTCTCGATCAGAGATCTGTGTGGGCTCTCTCTCTATCAGAGATCTGTGTGATCTCTCTCCATCAGAGGTCTGTGTGATCTCTCTCGATCAGAGATCTGTCTGGTCTCTCTCGATCAGAGATCTGTCTGGTCTCTCTCGTTCAGAGATCTGTCTGGTCTCTCTCGTTCAGAGATCTGTCTGGTCTCTCGTTCAGAGATCTGTCTGGTCTCTCTCGTTCAGAGATCTGTCTGGTCTCTCTCGTTCAGAGATCTGTCTGGTCTCTCTCGTTCAGAGATCTGTCTGGTCTCTCTCGTTCAGAGATCTGTCTGGTCTCTCT
>NC_143050.1:5657500-5665000 GCF_057628025.1 Oncorhynchus mykiss
AACAGAGAGTACACAGTGGCAGAATACGTGACCATTTTGGCTGACCCAAACTTAAGGAAAGAGAGAGAGAGAGAGACAGAGAGAGAGACAGAGACAGAGAGAGAGACAGAGAGAGAGACAGAAAAGAGAGACAGAAAAGAGAGAGAGACAGAGAGAGAGACAGAAAAGAGAGAGAGATAAAGAGAGAGAGATAAAGAGAGGGAGAAATAATCAGCATCAGGTAACGTGAGGGATGTGAGAAAGACAATAAATTCAATTTGTTTTCATTTAGTGATATGACATATTTTCCTTGGTGTTATGACATCATTTCCTTCTCCTTCATATGATAAAAATACATTGAACTTTTAAATATACTTTCACGGTATTGGTGTCATGGCGGGGTTGCTGTTTGTGGCTCACACAGGCTGAGGCCATTGAGACAAGCCCGATAGAGTTAGGGTTAACCAGACATCATCTGAATTATTCAATATACCAGTCAGTCTCACCATCTCTCCTTTCTGCAGGAGAGCGAGAGAGAAAGAGAGAGATAGAAAGAGAGATAGATTGAGAAGGAGAAAAAGGGAAAATTGAAGGAGAGAGAGACTTTTGTGAGTGTAATGTTTACTAATCATTCTTTATTATCTATTTCACTTGGTTTGGCAATGTAAACATATGTTTCCCATGCCAATAAAGCTCTAAAATTGATTTGAAATGGAGAGAGGGGGGGGTGAGGACAGTGAGGAAGAGAAAGAGAGAGAGAGAGAGAGAGCAAGAGAGAGAGAGGGGGAGACAGAGAGTGAGCGTGTGAGAGAGAGGGGGGAGACAGAGAGTGAGCGTGCGAGAGAAAGGGGGGAGAGACAGAGAGAGAGAGAGAAAGCTAGAGAGCTAGAGAGAAAGGAAAAAGTTCCATGAGGATTCACCTGACTTCTATAAGTTACGTTACATGCGCATCATTTAGCAGACGCTCTTATCCAGAGCGACTGGGGTAAAGTGCCTTGCTCAAGGGCACATCAACAGATTTTTTTACCTAGACGGCTCGGTGATTCGAACCAGCGACCTTTCGGTTACTGGCCCAACGCTCTTCACCAGTAGGAAGGTTATGTCTTGCCTGACAGGCCAGGTCCCATTCTCTCACATAGAGATACAGTAGATGCTAGAACGTATCCCTCAGGGCGACTCAGGCCTCTTCCCCTGTCATGAGATTTTCAAACAGCTCAGTGGGAAACAGAACTGATTCAATCAATATTTATGTAATTCAATATAACAGGGCTCTAGGTGACTCTTTTGAACATGTAAGCCAAGGATTTGGCTTGTTATAGGGTGGGGGCCACAGCAGGGGTGTGTGTGTGTGTGTGTGTGTGTGTGTGTGTGTGTGTGTGTGTGTGTGTGTGTGTGTGTGTGATGAAGTTGATTGGTTTGAAGGATCTCAGGCTGCTGTGTTTTGTCTATCTGGTGTGGTGTGTCAGAGAGACAGGCTAGAGACACACCACACCATCAGAGAGACAGGCTAGAGACACCACACCATCAGAGAGACAGGCTAGAGACACAACACCATCAGAGAGACAGGCTAGAGACACACCACACCATCAGAGAGACAGGCTAGAGACACAACACCAACAGAGAGAGAGACAGGCTAGAGACACACCACACCATCAGAGAGACAGGCTAGAGACACACCACACCATCAGAGAGACAGGCTAGAGACACAACACCATCAGAGAGACAGGCTAGAGACACAACACACCATCAGAGAGACAGGCTAGAGACACAACACCAACAGAGAGAGAGACAGGCTAGAGACACACCACACCATCAGAGAGACAGGCTAGAGACACACCACACCATCAGAGAGACAGGCTAGAGACACAACACCATCAGAGAGACAGGCTAGAGACACAACACCATCAGAGAGACAGGCTAGAGACACACCACACCATCAGAGAGACAAACTAGAGACACAACACCATCAGAGAGACAGGCTAGAGACACACCACACCATCAGAGAGACAGGCTAGAGACACAACACCATCAGAGAGACAGGCTAGAGACACACCACACCAACAGCTCTCTCTAGCCTGTCTCTCTGATGGTGTTGTGTCTCTAGTTTGTCTCTCTGATGGTGTTGTGTCTCTAGCCTGTCTCTCTGATGGTGTGGTGTGTCTCTAGCCTGTCTCTCTCTCTGTTGGTGTTGTGTCTCTAGCCTGTCTCTCTGATGGTGTGGTGTGTCTCTAGCCTGTCTCTCTGATGGTGTTGTGTCTCAAGCCTGTCTCTCTGATGGTATGGTTATAAATGCTCGGATTCCACCACAGAGTTACTCGATACACACAGCGTGTGTGTGTGTGTGTTTGTGTGTGTGTGTGTGTGTGTGTGTGAGCAGAGAAACCCAACACTGATGTCATTTTTGCCCCTGTTCCCACTTCAAACGCTCCCAGGAGAGATGGGAATGAAATTGATGTCATCTCTGGGAGCTGGGGAAAACGTGACAGGACGTTCCTCTCTGTAGATCATCAAGGAACACTTCCAACACTTCTCTTTCTACTTATTACTTTCATATTAGGCATGAACTTCTACAGGGGTGAATGGAAACTTTTCACTTAGTTTCCCCAATGCATGACAGTGAAATGTTGTGTAAACAAAGTGAAAATTAGATTTAAAGTGTAGAATTCAACATGTACTGTCGGAAAGAGAGGTATCGTGAGAATGACTTTGTTACCATGTTTAAATGAACAGGCTCAGACCTTCCACTGTTGGCCTCCATCAGGGATTGTTTCCTATAACTATGTTGGAGACGAGGCCATAGTAAAAACTGGACTGTATCTCGAGTGTGTGTGACTGTGAGGTTAGAGAGGACCTAGAGGAGGGGGTTAGAGAGGACCAAGAGGAGGAGGGGTTAGAGAGGACCTGGAGGAGGGGGGGTTAGAGAGGACCTAGAGGAGGAGGGGTCAGAGAGGACCTAGAGGAGGAGGGGTTAGAGAGGACCTAGAGGAAGAGGGGTTAGAGAGGACCTAGAGGAGGAGGGGTCAGAGAGGACCTAGAGGAGGAGGGGTTAGAGAGGACCTAGAGGAGGGGGGAGGTTAGAGAGGACCTAGAGGAGGAGGGGTCAGAGAGGACCTAGAGGAGGAGGGGTTTAGAGAGGACCTAGAGGAGGGGGGAGGTTAGAGAGGACCTAGAGGAGGAGGGGTTAGAGAGAACCTAGAGGAGGAGGGGTTAGAGAGGACCTAGAGGAGGAGGGGTTAGAGAGGACCTAGAGGAGGAGGGGTTAGAGAGGACCTAGAGGAGGGGGGGGTTAGAGAGGACCTAGAGGAGGAGGGGTTAGAGAGGACCTAGAGGAGGAGGGGTTAGAGAGGACCTGGAGGAGGAGGGGTTAGAGAGGACCTAGAGGAGGAGGGGTTAGAGAGGACCTAGAGGAGGGGGGGTTAGAGAGGACCAAGAGGAGGAGGGGTTAGAGAGAACCAAGAGGAGGCGGGGTTAGAGAGGACCTAGAGGCGGCGGTGTTAGAGAGGACCTGGAGGAGGAGGGGTTAGAGAGGACCTAGAGGAGGAGGGGTAGAGAGGACCTAGAGGAGGAGGGGTTAGAGAGGACCTAGAGGAGGAGAGGTTAGAGAGGACCTAGAGGAGGAGGGGTTAGAGAGAACCTAGAGGAGGGGGGGTTAGAGAGGACCTCTGGGAGGAAGAGGGAGAGGGGGTAGGGGGAGGGTTAGAGATGACCTACAGGAAGGTGGGCGGTGGTGAGGGTGGGGGAGGGTTAGGACATGGGGAGGGTGGGGGGAGGGTTAGAGAGGACCTGGAGGACATGGGGAGGGTGGGGGGAGAGTTAGAGAGGACCTAGAGGAGGGTGGGGGGTAGGGGGTAGGGGGGAGGTTAGAGAGAACCTGGAGGACATGGGGAGGGTGGGGGGAGGTTTAGAGAGGAAATAGAGGAGTTTTACTTCAGGAATAGTTTACTTCAGGAGTAAGTCAAATTATTAAGTTGCTCTTAGAAACAGCTCTGGGGTCAGTTGTTATTTGGTTTTCTCTCCCTAATGGTTAAAGGATTAGGATTTTTTTGGGGAAAAGCTGATCCTAGATCTGTGTCTGAGGAATCCTGAACCCAGAGCTTTAGCCAGTTATCGTCAGGGTAACTGATCAGAAACCACCACAAAGCTGATGGTTATTGGTCCTCCCCAATCATCATTCATTCAAACATATATTCTCAAGCAATGATAGGACTCTGTAAACAAAGACTAGCCAATAGCAGGGCGTGTTATGTGACCGGTAGTGTAACCTGTGAAGACCAGTAGAGTGGTTCCTAGGCCGTGTCCTAAAATGGCACCCTATTCTCTATTTAGTGCACTAGTTTTGACCGGAGCTGTGTGGGCCCTGGTTTTAAAAGCAGTGCGCTACTGAGGGAATAGGGTGCCATTTGAGAGACAGCCGGTAGATGTTTTAACCCAGTTGTATGGCACAGAGCTGAACCCTGGTACACGTTGCTGTTTTAATATTGATCATCTCTCAGCACGGCAGACATCTTTATACATGTATATTTCAGTAGTCTGGCAGACATGGGCTGTCTGGCTGCTGAGGTAAACTCTCGCTGGGGGACATAGAGTGTATGTGCACCGTGTGTGTGTGTGTGTGTGTGTGTGTGTGTGTGCTCGTGCCTGTCACCTTCACATTCACGCCAACGCCGAACACACACACACACACACAGACACACACACACACAGTACACACACACACACACACACAGTACACACACACACACACACACACACACACACACACACAGTACACACACACACACACACACACACACACACACACACAGTACACACACACACACACACACACAGTACACACACACACACACACACACACACACACACACACACACACACACACACACACACACACACACATACACAGTACACATACAGTTTGGTCTAAAATTATCGACACCCTTGATAAAGATGAGCAATAATGAAAAAAAAGTTAGGGATTAAAATTATTGACACCCCTACATTAAAAACAAAATACTGGGTTAAAAATATCCCACTTTGGGTAAATATTGTATCGACCCAGTCTGTTGTTCTTTAAAAAGAACCCTTTTGGTTTGTTGATGCTGGGCCATTGAGCTATGAGCCTCCAGTCATAAGACTGGAGGCGTGGCTTAGTAGAGGCGTGGCTTGGTGGGGTGTGTGGTTTGGTAGAGGCGTGGCTTAGTAGAGGTGTGGCTTGGTAGGGGTGTGGCTTAGTATAGGCGTGGCTTAGTGGGGGTGTGGCTTGGTAGAAGCGTGGCTTGGTAGAGGCGTGGCTTTCAGATAGTTCCTTTTAATGATAGTAGTAGTAATGGTAGTAGTAGTAATGATGGTAATACTACTGGTAGTATTAGTAATGGTAGTAGTAGTAATGGTAGAGTAGTAATGGTGTTAGTAGTAATGGTAGTAGTAGTAATGGTACTAGTAGTAATGATGGTAATACTACTGGTAGTAGTAGTAGTAATGGTAGTAGTAGTAATGGTAGAGTAGTAATGATGTTAATAGTAATGGCAGTGGTAATGGTAGTAGTAGTAATGGTGTTAGTAGGAATAGTAGTAGTAGCAGTAGTACTACTGGTAGTAGTAGTAGTAATGTTCTTAGTAGTAATGGTAGTTGTAGTAATGATGGTAGTAGTAATGTAGTAGTTGTAATGGTGGTAGCAGGAATGGTAGTGGTTCTAATGGTGGTAGCAGTAATGGCAGTGGTTCTAATGGTGGTAGCAGTAATGGTAGTGGTTCTAATAGTGGTAGTAGTAATGGTAGTAGTAGTAGTAATGGTAGTAGAAATGGTAGTACTAGTAATGGTAGTAGTAGTAGTAATGGTGGTAGTAGTAATGGTAGTAGTAGTAATGGTAGTAGTAGTACGAATGGTAGTAAAACTGTTTTCATAGTCTATGTGTTAGTTATAGTGACCTATTTTGGGGGATGTTTATTAAAGTGGGCTACAATGAGTTAGTATGCTAGGCTACAGTGAGCTAGCACGCTAGGCTACAGTGAGCTAGTACGCTAGGCTAGAGTGATTACTAGTATGCTAGGCTACAGTGAGCTAGTACGCTAGGCTACAGTGAGCTAGTACGCTAGGCTAGAGTGATTACTAGTATGCTAGGCTACAGTGAGCTAGTACGCTAGGCTACAGTGATTACTAGTACGCTAGGCTTCAGTGAGCTAGTATGCTAGGCTACAGGGATTACTAGTATGCTAGGCTACAGTGAGCTAGTACGCTAGGCTACAGTGATTACTAGTGCGCTAGGCTACAGTGAGCTAGTATGCTAGGCTACAGTGAGCTAGTACGCTAGGCTACAGTGAGCTAGTACGCTAGGCTAGAGTGATTACTAGTATGCTAGGCTACAGTGAGCTAGTACGCTAGGCTACAGTGAGCTAGTACGCTAGGCTAGAGTGATTACTATTATGCTAGGCTACAGTGAGCTAGTACACTAGGCTAGAGTGATTACTAGTATGCTAGGCTACAGTGAGCTAGTACGCTAGGCTACAGTGATTACTAGTACGCTAGGCTACAGTGAGCTAGTATGCTAGGCTACAGGGATTACTAGTACGCTAGGCTACAGTGATTACTAGTGCGCTAGGCTACAGTGAGCTAGTATGCTAGGCTACAGTGAGCTAGTACGCTAGGCTACAGTGAGCTAGTACGCTAGGCTACAGTGATTACTAGTACGCTAGGCTACAGTGAGCTAGTACGCTAGGCTACAGTGATTACTAGTACGCTAGGCTAGAGTGATTACTAGTACGCTAGGCTACAGTGAGCTAGTACGCTAGGCGACAGTGAGCTAGTACGCTAGGCTACAGTGAGCTAGTACGCTAGGCTACAGTGATTACTAGTACGCTAGGCTACAGTGAGCTAGTACGCTAGGCTACAGTGATTACTAGTACGCTAGGCTACAGTGAGCTAGTACACTAGGCTACAGTGAGCTAGTACGCTAGGCTACAGTGAGCTAGTACGCTAGGCTACAGTGAGCTAGTACGCTAGGCTAGAGTGATTACTAGTATGCTAGGCTACAGTGAGCTAGTACGCTAGGCTAGAGTGATTACTAGTATGCTAGGCTACAGTGAGCTAGTACACTAGGCTAGAGTGATTACTAGTATGCTAGGCTACAGTGAGCTAGTACGCTAGGCTACAGTGATTACTAGTACGCTAGGCTACAGTGAGCTAGTATGCTAGGCTACAGGGATTACTAGTACGCTAGGCTACAGTGATTACTAGTGCGCTAGGCTACAGTGAGCTAGTATGCTAGGCTACAGTGAGCTAGTACGCTAGGCTACAGTGAGCTAGTACACTAGGCTACAGTGAGCTAGTACGCTAGGCTACAGTGAGCTAGTACGCTAGGCTACAGTGAGCTAGTACGCTAGGCTAGAGTGATTACTAGTATGCTAGGCTACAGTGAGCTAGTACGCTAGGCTAGAGTGATTACTAGTATGCTAGGCTACAGTGAGCTAGTACGCTAGGCTACAGTGAGCTAGTACGCTAGGCTAGAGTGATTACTAGTATGCT
>NC_143050.1:5672500-5692500 GCF_057628025.1 Oncorhynchus mykiss
ACACACACACACACACACACACACACACACACACACACACACACCACACACACACACACACACACACACACACACACACACACACACACACACAGCTACACACACACAATCTCTAGTGGACAGACTACATAATCAAATTTCCAAATGACCACAAGATTTTTTAGTTCTGAGTTACCAAGATCTGTGATTTAGTGACAGTCTCTCTGTCATGTTGTCCATAGATTATTATGAGGTTTGTAGCACAAAACAACTGTAGAGCCTCACCCATCTTCGTATAGGAACAAATAATACCCTATTTCATATGTAGTGCACTTCTTCTAAGTAGGGCCCCTCAGGGCTGTATGTAGTGCACTTCTTCTAAGTAGGGCCCCTCAGGGCTGTATGTAGTGCACTATCACAGATGTAACTGTAATTGAGGAGCTTTTCTGAGTACTCAGGTAACAGTACCTCTACTTGAGTAGATATTTCAGTACTCTTTCCACCCCTGGTGAGTGAGTGAGAGGGAGGGAGGTTGTGAGTGAGGGAGTGAGTGTGGGAAAGATGGAGTGTGTGAGGGTCTGAGAGAGAGAAAGAGGGAGTGAGGGGGTGAGTGAGGGAAGGAGGGAGTTTGTGAGTGAAGGGGTGTGTGAGGGAAAGAGGGGATGAGTGAGTGAGGGGGTGAGTGCGTGAGTGAGGGGTGAGTGAGGGAGTGAGTGAGGGAAAGAGGGAGTTTGTGAGTGAGGGAAAGAAGGAGTGAGCGAGGGAGTGAGTGAGGGGGTGAGTGAGGGTGTGAGTGAGTGAGTGAGTGAGTGAGGAGGTGAGTGAGGGAGTGAGTGACCGGTCTATCCTACCGGTCTATCCTACCAGTCTATCCTCCAGTCTATCATACCAGTTTATCTTACGAGTCTGTCCTGCAAGTCTATCCTACCTGTTTATCAAATCAAATCAAAGTTTATTTGTCACATGCGCCAAATACAGCAGGTGTAGATAGACCTTACAGTGAAATGCTGAATACAACAGGTGTAGTAGACCTTACAGTGAAATGCTGAATACAACAGGTGTAGTAGACCTCACAGTGAAATGCTGAATACAACAGGTGTAGTAGACCTTACAGTGAAATGCTGAATACAACAGGTGTAGGTAGACCTTACAGTGAAATGATGAATACAACAGGTGTAGTAGACCTCACAGTGAAATGCTGAATACAACAGGTGTAGTAGACCTCACAGTGAAATGCTGAATACAACAGGTGTAGTAGACCTTACAGTGAAATGCTGAATACAACAGGTGTAGTAGACCTTACAGTGAAATGCTGAATACAACAGGTGTAGGTAGACCTCACAGTGAAATGCTGAATACAACAGGTGTAGTAGACCTTACAGTGAAATGCTTACTACAACAGGTGTAGTAGACCTTACAGTGAAATGCTGAATACAACATGTGTAGATAGACCTTACAGTGAAATGCTGAATACAACAGGTGTAGTAGACCTCACAGTGAAATGCTGAATACAACAGGTGTAGATAGACCTTACAGTGAAATGCTTACTACAACAGGTGTAGGTAGACCTTACAGTGAAATGCTGAATACAACAGGTGTAGGTAGACCTTACAGTGAAATGCTGAATACAACAGGTGTAGGTAGACCTCACAGTGATATGCAGAATACAACAGGTGTAGGTAGACCTTACAGTGAAATGCTGAATACAACAGGTGTAGTAAACCTTACAGTGAAATGCTGAATACAACAGGTGTAGTAGACCTTACAGTGAAATGCTGAATACAACAGGTGTAGTAGACCTCACAGTGAAATGCTGAATACAACAGGTGTAGTAGACCCTACAGTGAACTGCTGAATACAACAGGTGTAGTAAACCTTACAGTGAAATGCTGAATACAACAGGTGTAGTAGACCTTACAGTGAAATGCTGAATACAACAGGTGTAGTAGACCTCACAGTGAAATGCTGAATACAACAGGTGTAGTAGACCCTACAGTGAACTGCTGAATACAACAGGTGTAGTAGACCCTACAGTGAACTGCTGAATACAACAGGTGTAGTAAACCTCACAGTGAAATGCTGAATACAAGAGGCTATATACAGTAGAGAGGCTATATACAGTAGACAGGCTATATACAGTAGAGAGGCTATATACAGTAGAGAGGTTATATACAGTAGAGAGGCTATATACAGTAGCGAGGATATATACAGTAGCGAGGCTATATACAGTAGAGAGGCTATATACAGTAGAGAGGCTATATACAGTAGCGAGGCTATATACAGTAGACAGGCTATATACAGTAGAGAGGCTATATACAGTAGAGAGGTTATATACAGTAAAGAGGCTATATACAGTAGAGAGGCTATATATAGTAGAGAAGCTATATACAGTAGAGAAGCTATATACAGTAGAGAGGCTATATACAGTAGAGAGGCTATAACAGTAGAGAGGCTATATACAGTAGAGAGGCTATATACAGTAGAGAGGCTATATACAGTAGAGAGGCTATATACAGTAGCGAGGCTATATACAGTAGACAGGCTATATACAGTAGAGAGGCTATATACATTAGAGAGGTTATATACAGTAAAGAGGCTATATACAGTAGAGAGGCTATATATAGTAGAGAAGCTATATACAGTAGAGAAGCTATATACAGTAGAGAGGCTATATACAGTAGAGAGGCTATAACAGTAGAGAGGCTATATACAGTAGAGGCTATATACAGTAGATGCTATATACAGTAGCGAGGCTATAACAGTAGAGAGGCTATATACAGTAGAGAGGATATATACAGTAGAGAGGCTATAACAGTAGAGAGGCTATAGACAGTAGAGAGGCTATATAGAGTAGAGAGGCTATATACAGTAGCGAGGCTATATACAGTAGAGAGGCTATATACAGTAGAGAGGCTATAGACAGTAAAGAGGCTATATACAGTAGAGAGTATATACAGTAGAGAAGCTATATACAGTAGCGAGGCTATAACAGTAGAGGCTATATACAGTAGAGAGGCTATATACAGTAGAGAGGCTATATACAGTAGAGAGGCTATAACAGTAGAGAGGCTATAACAGTAGAGAGGCTATATACAGTAGAGAGGCTATATACAGTAGAGAGGCTATATACAGTAGAGAGGCTATAATATTAGAGAGGCTATATACAGTAGAGACTATATACAGTAGAGAGGCTATATACAGTAGAGAGGCTATATACAGTAGAGAGGCTATATACAGTAGCGAGGCTATATAGAGTAGCGAGGCTATATACAGTAGAGAGCCTATATACAGTAGTGAGGCTATATACAGTAGAGAGGCTATAACAGTAGAGAGGCTATATACAGTAGAGAGGCTATATACAGTAGAGAGGCTATATACAGTAGTGAGGCTATATACAGTAGAGAGGCTATATACAGTAGAGAGGCTATATACAGTAGTGAGGCTATATACAGTAGAGAGGCTATATACAGTAGAGAGGCTATATACAGTAGAGAGGCTATATACAGTAGAGAGGCTATATACAGTAGAGAGGCTCTACAGTAGAGAGGCTATATACAGTAGCGAGGCTATGTACAGTAGAGAGGCTATATACAGTAGAGAGGCTATAACAGTAGAGAGGCTATAACAGTAGAGAGGCTATATACAGTAGAGAGGCTATATACAGTAGAGAGTCTATAACAGTAGAGAGGCTATATACAGTAGAGAGGCTATATACAGTAGAGAGGCTATATACAGTAGAGAGGCTATATACAGTAGAGAGGCTATATACAGTAGAGAGACTATATACAGTAGAGAGGCTATATACAGTAGAGAGGCTATATACAGTAGAGAGGCTATATACAGTAGAGAGGCTATATACAGTAGAGAGCCTATATACAGTAGAGAGGCTATATACAGTAGAGAGGCTTTATACAGTAGAGAGGCTATATACAGTAGAGAGGCTATATACAGTAGAGAGGCTATATACAGTAGAGAAGCTATATACAGTAGAGAAGCTATATACAGTAGAGAGGCTATATACAGTAGAGAGGCTATAACAGTAGAGAGGCTATATACAGTAGAGAGGCTATATACAGTAGAGAGGCTATATACAGTAGAGAGGCTATATACAGTAGCGAGGCTATATACAGTAGACAGGCTATATACAGTAGAGAGGCTATATACATTAGAGAGTTTATATACAGTAAAGAGGCTATATACAGTAGAGAGGCTATATATAGTAGAGAAGCTATATACAGTAGAGAAGCTATATACAGTAGAGAGGCTATATACAGTAGAGAGGCTATAACAGTAGAGAGGCTATATACAGTAGAGGCTATATACAGTAGATGCTATATACAGTAGCGAGGCTATAACAGTAGAGAGGCTATATACAGTAGAGAGGATATATACAGTAGAGAGGCTATAACAGTAGAGAGGCTATAGACAGTAGAGAGGCTATATAGAGTAGAGAGGCTATATACAGTAGCGAGGCTATATACAGTAGAGAGGCTATATACAGTAGAGAGGCTATAGACAGTAAAGAGGCTATATACAGTAGAGAGTATATACAGTAGAGAAGCTATATACAGTAGCGAGGCTATAACAGTAGAGGCTATATACAGTAGAGAGGCTATATACAGTAGAGAGGCTATATACAGTAGAGAGGCTATAACAGTAGAGAGGCTATAACAGTAGAGAGGCTATATACAGTAGAGAGGCTATATACAGTAGAGAGGCTATAACATTAGAGAGGCTATATACAGTAGAGACTATATACAGTAGAGAGGCTATATACAGTAGAGAGGCTATATACAGTAGAGAGGCTATATACAGTAGAGAGGCTATATACAGTAGCGAGGCTATATAGAGTAGCGAGGCTATATACAGTAGAGAGCCTATATACAGTAGTGAGGCTATATACAGTAGAGAGGCTATAACAGTAGAGAGGCTATATACAGTAGAGAGGCTATATACAGTAGAGAGGCTATATACAGTAGTGAGGCTATATACAGTAGAGAGGCTATATACAGTAGAGAGGCTATATACAGTAGTGAGGCTATATACAGTAGAGAGGCTATATACAGTAGTGAGGCTATATACAGTAGAGAGGCTATATACAGTAGAGAGGCTATATACAGTAGAGAGGCTCTACAGTAGAGAGGCTATATACAGTAGCGAGGCTGTGTACAGTAGAGAGGCTATATACAGTAGAGAGGCTATAACAGTAGAGAGGCTATAACAGTAGAGAGGCTATATACAGTAGAGAGGCTATATACAGTAGAGAGGCTATAACAGTAGAGAGGCTATATACAGTAGAGAGGCTATATACAGTAGAGAGGCTATATACAGTAGAGAGGCTATATACAGTAGAGAGGCTATATACAGTAGAGAGACTATATACAGTAGAGAGGCTATATACAGTAGAGAGGCTATATACAGTAGAGAGGCTATATACAGTAGAGAGGCTATATACAGTAGAGAGCCTATATACAGTAGAGAGGCTATATACAGTAGAGAGGCTATAACAGTAGAGAGGCTATATACAGTAGAGAGGCTATATACAGTAGAGAGGCTATATACAGTAAAGAGGCTATATACAGTAGAGAGGCTATATACAGTAGAGAGGCTATATACAGTAGAGAGGCTATAACAGTAGAGAGGCTAATATATAAAGTAGAGCGGCTATAACAGTAGAGAGGCTATATACAGTAGAGAGGCTATATACAGACACCGGTTAGTCAGGCTGGTTGAGGTAGTATGTACAAGTAGAGATGGTTAAAGTGACTATGCATATATGATGAACAGAGAGTAGCAGCAGAGTAAAAGAGGGGTTGGGTGGGGGGAGGCACCCAATGTAAATAGTCCGGGTAGCCATTGTATCACTATAACAGTAGAGAGGTTATATACAGTAGAGAGGCTATATACAGTAGAGAGGCTATATACAGTAGAGAGGCTATATACAGTAGAGAGGCTATATACAGTAGAGAGGCTATATACAGTAGAGAGGCTATATACAGTAGAGAGGCTATATACAGTAGAGAGGCTATAACAGTAGAGAGGCTATATACAGTAGAGAGGCTATAACAGTAGAGAGGTTATATACAGTAGAGAGGCTATATACAGTAGAGAGGCTATATACAGTAGAGAGGCTATATACAGTAGAGAGGCTATAACAGTAGAGAGGCTATATACAGTAGAGAGGCTATATACAGTAGAGAGGCTACATACAGTAGTGAGGCTATATACAGTAGAGAGGCTATATACAGTAGAGAGGTTATATACAGTAGAGAGGCTACATACAGTAGCGAGGCTATAACAGTAGAAGGGCTATACAGACACTAGTTAGTCAGGTTGATTGAGGTAGTATGTACATGTAGATATGGTTAAAGTGACTATGCATATATGATGAACAGAGAGTAGCAGCAGAGTAAAAGAGGGGTTGGGTGGGGGGACACACACGATGTAAATAGTCCGGGTAGCCATTTTTTCTACTTTAGTAAAATGTCATTAAAGTAAAAGTACATCATAGGACTCTGGTCTAAAGTTGTGCACTATATAGGGAATAGGGTTCCATAGGGCTCTGGTCTAAAGTAGTGCACTATATAGGGAATAGGGTGCCATAGGTCTCTGGTCTAAAGTAGTGCACTATATAGGGAATAGTGTGCCATAGGACTCTGGTCTAAAGTAGTGCACTATATAGGGAATAGGGCTCTGGTCTAAAGTAGTGCACTATATAGGGAATAGGGTTCCATAGGGCTCTGGCCTATAGTAGTGGCCTATATAGGGAATAGGGCTCTGGTCTAAAGTAGTGCACTATATAGGGAATAGGGTGCCATAGGGCTCTGGTCTAAAGTAGTGCACTATATAGGGAATAGGGCTCCATTTGAGATGCAGAGTGTGTTTTGTAGGTTGGGTCCTGGTTGACTCTGATTGGAGTTGAAAGTGTTTCTTGTACCGGATTAATTGTATTTACTCTGAACTCTATAGTGTTGTCAAGAACTATAAACTCTTTGAACCATCTTAAATAATTGTCAGCTGGTTATTTATCAACATAATTATGACTGTTTCTAAGTAGGACAAACATTTACAGTCTGGATAAACAGGGAAAGTAGAAGTTTTTTTTTTCGAAATGGTGCTTTCTTCTTGAGTGTGTGTGTGTGTGTGTGTGTGTGTGTGTGTGTGTGTGAGTGTGAGTGTGAGTGTGAAAGAGAAGAGTGAGGAAGGATATACATTGTTTTTACTATAATTTTATTTTCAAAATAGCTACGGGCTGCTAGTGAATATCTACACGCCCCTTGCAGAGTCTTCGCATGTCCCTGCCTTAACGTTATACTGTATTGTTGGGAGCTCGTAACGTACCATGTCCCTGCCTTAACGTTATACTGTATTGTTGGGAGCTCGTAACGTAAGCATGTCCCTGCCTTAACGTTATACTGTATTGTTGGGAGCTCGTAACGTAAGCATGTCCCTGCCTTAACGTTATACTGTATTGTTGGGAGCTCGTAACGTAAGCATGTCCCTGCCTTAACGTTATACTGTATTGTTGGGAGCTCGTAACGTAAGCATGTCCCTGCCTTAACGTTATACTGTATTGTTGGGAGCTCGTAACGTACCATGTCCCTGCCTTAACGTTATACTGTATTGTTGGGAGCTCGTAACGTACCATGTCCCTGCCTTAACGTTATACTGTATTGTTGGGAGCTCGTAACGTACCATGTCCCTGCCTTAACGTTATACTGTATTGTTGGGAGCTCGTAACGTACCATGTCCCTGCCTTAACGTTATACTGTATTGTTGGGAGCTCGTAACGTACCATGTCCCTGCACACCCATTACACCGTGTACATGACCAACATCTGTGCACACGACCAATAAAATCAACAAAAAAAAAAGTGATTGTGATTTTTTTCCATCTTATCTACACAACTTACTCCACCTTTTCAAAGTGAGAGAAAAATTATAGATTTTTCTTCAAATTACTAAGAAATACAAAAATGAGAATGTATGTCTTCGTACTTGGTAGAAGCACTTTTGGCAGCCGTTACAGCTGTGAATAATTTTGAATTATTGTTACTCAAACTACGGTACTTCCTGTTGATGGCCTTGCCACTTAAACTACGGTACTTCCTGTTGATGGCCTTGCTACTCAAACTACGGTACTTCCTGTTGATGGCCTTGCTACTTAAACTACGGTACTTCCTGTTGATGACCTTGCTACTCAAACTACGGTACTTCCTGTTGATGGCCTTGCTACTTAAACTACGGTACTTCCTGTTGATGGCCTTGCTACTTAAACTACGGTACTTCCTGTTGATGGCCTTGCTACTTAAACTACGGTACTTCCTGTTGATGACCTTGCTACTTAAACTACGGTACTTCCTGTTGATGGCCTTGCTACTTAAACTACGGTACTTCCTGTTGATGGCCTTGCTACTTAAACTACGGTACTTCCTGTTGATGGCCTTGCTCATAAAAAACTACGGTACTTCCTGTTGATGGCCTTGCTCATAAAAAACTACGGTACTTCCTGTTGATGGCCTTGCTACTTAAACTACAATACTTCCTGTTGATGGCCTTGCTACTCAAACTACGGTACTTCCTGTTGATGGCCTTGCTACTTAAACTACGGTACTTCCTGTTGATGGCCTTGCTACTCAAACTACGGTTCTTCCCGTTGATGGCCTTGCTCATAAAAAACTACGGTACTTCCTGTTGATGGCCTTGCTACTTAAACTACAATACTTCCTGTTGATGACCTTGCTACTTAAACTACGGTACTTCCTGTTGATGGCCTTGCTACTTAAACTACAATACTTCCTGTTGATGACCTTGCTACTTAAACTACGGTACTTCCTGTTGATGGCCTTGCTACTCAAACTACGGTACTTCCTGTTGATGGCCTTGCTACTTAAACTACGGTACTTCCTGTTGATGGCCTTGCTCATAAAAAACTACGGTACTTCCTGTTGATGGCCTTGCCACTTAAACTACGGTACTTCCTGTTGATGGCCTTGCTTGTTTTTTTGTGTCAGAATTGCTCAAGCTCAGTACATTTAGTTGGGAATCATTGATGGACAGTAATATTCAAATCTTCTCTGAATTAAAAAAAAAAGAAAAAAAGATTTAAGTCAGGACTGAGACTGGACCATTCAGGAACAGTCAACACCTCTTGGAAAGTCATTGTGGTCTGTCTTTAGGCATGGAAATGTGTGTATTGTCAATCTGACTAAATAAAACTCTATCCCAGAGTTTAGAAGACTGAGGCAGATTTTCCGCTTACTTTTTCTCTGGTCTTTGATCGTATTTCATATTTCTGTTGATCCTGACAAATTCCCCCAGTCACTGCCGGTAACAAGCATACCCATAACATGACGCTGCCACCACAGTACTCGAATACACAAAGGGATCAACAACATTGCATTCACTCCACATTACTGGCCTTTATGTCAAAGAGAAAAGATGGAAGCCTGTGTTAAATAATCCACTCCAAATCATTAATTCTGTTTGTAACAAGGCTGTTATGTGGTACTGTATGTCACGCCCTGGCCATAGAGAGGCTTTTTATTCTCTATTTTGGTTAGGCCAGGGTGTGACTAGGGTGGGCATTCTATGTCCTTTTTTCTATGTTTTGTATTTCTATGTCTTGGCTTTGGTAGGGTTCTTAATCAGGGACAGCTGTCTATCGTTGTCTCTGATTGAGAACCATACCATACTCAGTCTTCTGAAAACCTAACGCTGGGATAGAGTAAGACAACTACAAAAACATTATGCCAGAGGCACACCAGGGTTAGGTTGTCATTAGTCTCAGTGTGTCGTCGCAGTGTGTCGTCTCAGTGTGTAGTCTCAGTGTATGGTAACAGGTTACATTAGTCTCAGTGTGTCGTCTCAGTGTGTCGTCTCAGTGTATAGTCTCAGTGTATGGTAACAGGTTACATTAGGCTCAGTGTGTCGTCTCAGTGTGTCGTCTCAGTGTATAGTCTCAGTGTATGGTAACAGGTTACATTAGGCTCAGTGTGTCGTCTCAGTGTGTAGTCTCAGTGTATAGTCTCAGTGTATGGTAACAGGTTTCATTAAGTCTCAGTGTGTAGTCTCAGTGTGTAGTCTCAGTGTATGGTAACAGGTTTTCATTAGTCTCAGTGTGTTGTGTTTTAGAGGGTTAGGGTTAGGATATGTTGTGTTTTAGAGGGTTAGGGTTAGGGTATGCTCTCTCTCTCTCTCTCTCTCTCTCTCTCTCTCTCTCTCTCTCTCTCTCTCTCTCTCTCTCTCTCTCTCTCTCTCTCTCTCTCTCTCTCTCTCTCTGTGTGTGTGTCTTTTAGCGTGACCTGGCATGAGAGGTGTTAAGAGTAAGCCCATTACAGCACTGTAGAAGAATTTTGATGGCCTCTTCAATCCACATATCAGCACTAGTGTCCCATTCTACAGCCAATGGTTCCACCCAATAAACAATGTTTGTGATAAACAAGACCAGTGTTTCTGGCCAAAGTTTAGTCTTCAGTGACAATCCAACAGGATTCAGCTGCTGTTGGGAATAACGGCTTTCAAACATGGAAGATTTGTAGCAAAGAAACACATTTGTCTTCCAAGAATAGATAAAAGTTATATTCTAAGGTTCTATTCTGAAGTTCTATTCTAAGGTTCTATTATGAAGTTCTATTCTAAGGTTCTATTCTAAGGTTCTATTCAAAAGTTATATTATAAAGTTCTATTATAAGGTTCTATTCTAAAGTTCTATTCTAAGGTTCCATTCCAAGTTTCCATTCTAAGGTTCCATTCTAAAGTTATATTCTAAGGTTCTATTATGAAGTTCTATTCTAAAGTTATTTTTCTAAGGTTCTATTCTAAGGTTCTATTCAAAAGTTATATTCTAAAGTTATATTATAAGGTTCTATTCTAAAGTTCTATTCTAAGGTTCCATTCCAAGTTTCCATTCTAAGGTTCCATTCTAAAGTTATATTCTAATGTTCTATTTTAAAGTTCTATTCTGAAGTTCTATTAGTCTATTCTAAGGTTCTATTCTAAGGTTCTATTTTAAAGTTCTACTCTAAGGTTCTATTCTAAGGTTCTATTCTAAAGATCTATTATAAGGTTCTATTATAAGGTTCAATTCTAAAGTTATATTCTAAGGTTCTATTATAAGGTTCTATTCTAAAGTTCTATTCTAAGGTACTATTCTAAGGTTCTATTCTAAGGTTATATTCTAAAGTTCTATTCTAAGGTCCTATTCTAAAGTTCTATTCTAAGGTTCTATTCTAAAGTTCTATTCTAAACTTCTATTCTAAGGTTATATTCTAAGGTTATATTCTGATGTTCTATTCTAAGGTAATATTCTAAAGTTCTATTCTAAAGATCTATTATCAGGTTATATTCTAAGGTTCTATTATGAAGTTCTATTCTAAAGTTCATCTTCCAAGAATAGATAAAAGTTCTATTCTAAGGTTATTTTATGAAGTTATATTCTAAAGTTCTATTCTAAGGTTCTATTCTAAAGTTATATTCTGAAGTTCTATTCTGAAGTTATTTTCTAAGGTTCTATTCTAACGTTCCATTTTAAGGTTCTATTCTAAGATTCTATTCTAACGTTCTGTTATACAGTTCTATTCTAAGGTTATATTCTGGGATTATATTCTAAAGTTCTATTCTAAGGTCCTATTCAAAAGTTATATTCTAAAGTTCTATTCCAACGTTCTATTCTAAAGTTCTATTCTAAGGGTTCTATTCTAAGGTTCTATTCTAAAGTTATATTCTAAGGTTCTATTCTAAGTTTATTTTCTAAAGTTCTATTCTTAGGTTCTATTCCAAAGTTATATTCTAAGGTTAAATTCTGAAGTTTTATTCAAAAGTTCTGTTCTAAAGTTCTATTCTAAAGTTATATTCTGAAGTGTAATTCTAAAGTTCCAATTCTAAGGTTCTATTCTAAAGTTCTATTCTAGGGTTGTCTTCTAAAGTTATATTCTAAGGTTCTATTTTGATGTTTTATTAGAGTAGCATAGCATAGCATAGAGTAGCTTAGCATAGAGTGGCATAGCATAGCGTAGAGTAGCATGGCATAGCGTAGAGTAGTTTAGCGTAGATTAGCATAGCATAACGTAGAGTAGCTTAGCGTAGAGTGGCATAGCATAGCGTAGCATATTCTAAAGTTCTATTCTAAGGTTCTATTCTAAGGTTCTATTCTAAAGTTCTATTCTAAAGTTCCATTCTAAGGTTCTATTCTAAGGTTCTATTCTAAGGTTCTGTTCTAAGGTTCTGTTCTAAGGTTTTATTCTAAAGTTCTATTCTAAAGTTCTCATCTGAAATTCTATTCTCTGTATTCTCTGCCTTTCAGGTGTAGGAGTCCCCAGCCATGACAATAACGTGTGAAGGTGGGCCCAGGGCCAGCAGTCTGTGTGTGTGTTCAAGCCTATGGAGGCCACGGTCTCTCCTCCTGCTCTACACGGTCCTGGAGCTGGTTGTGGTCCACTCCACCCCGGTCCTAGGAGCTCTGGAGCTCCAGCTGGATGAGGAGCAGCCGGCAGGGACCATCGTAGGGGACATCAGTGCTGGGCTACCCCCCGGCATCACCGCCTCGCTGTACTTCATCTCCGACCACGAAGGGACAGGTGTGGGCAGCGACCTCAACATCGACGAGACCTCCGGGATCATCACCACGGCACGCCGCCTCGACCGCGAGCAGAGGGACCACTACAGCTTCATCGCCGTCACCATGACCGGGGTCACAGTCGAGGTGTCCGTCACGGTCAACGACATCAACGACCACGCGCCGGCGTTCCTCAAGCCAAAGGCATTGCTGAAGATCCCGGAGCAGACGGCGGTGGGAACACGGGTTTCCCTGGAGCCGGCGTCAGACGCGGACCGCGATCAGCTGACCACCCAAGGATATGTGATCAAGGAAGGCAATGTGGGGCAAGCCTTCAGGCTGGAGACCAAAAGAGCTGCTAACAAGGTATGGTACAATATAGCATAGCGTAGAGTAGCTTAGCGTAGAGTAGCATAGCATAACGTAGAGTAGCTTAGCGTAGAGTAGCACAGCATAGCGTAGAGTAGCTTAGCGTAGAGTAGCATAGCATAGCGTAGAGTAGTTTAGCGTAGAGTAGCATAGCATAGCGTAGAGTAGCTTAGCGTAGAGTAGCATAACTCCCGAGTGGCGCAGCGGTCTAAAGCACTGCATCTCGGTACTAGAGGCTACATACCCTTGTTTGATTCCAGGTTGTATCACAACCGGCCGTGATTGGGAGTCCCATAGGGCGGCGCACAATTGGACCAGCGTCGTCCATAAGAATTTGAAGAATTTAACTGACTTGCCTAGTTAAATAAATGTTAAATAAATAAATTACGTATAGTAGCATAGCATATCATATCATAGCATACTATAGCATAGAGTAACATAGCAAAGCACCCAGGGACATGTGATCAAGACCAAAAGAGCTAACACGGTTTATCAAACTGGTGTTTTACAATAGGATACTCTATTGTCCACTTAAATGGAAATCTATTTTGTGAGGCCAGTGGTACAATATACACGAAAAACAATACAGTACCATTTGTCTCTAAGCAGTTTTCAACATAGAAATAGAATGACATGATCGGGGATTCCCCCATTCAAGTCAGTGATGGACTAAAAGCAGGAAGTGTACCCATCCATCTGTGCTGTGATTTGTTGAATCAACTCAACTGACATTACAAACAAATACATTCCATTGCATGAGCCACATCAGTTAAACATAATTTTGAATGAACATTCTACATTACCATGGAAATGATTGCATTAGTAAACAAGGCAGCCATTGTGAGTGTACCCAGGAGTTTTACCAGTCAAGTTGCCAGGGTTAGAGTTTCCAAGCCTGTTCTTTTCATTCTATGGTTTTCTCTCCTGTTGTTCTTGTGTCCTCCCATGTCTTCTAACTCTTTAGGTGTTGTACCTGGACCTGGTGGTGAACGGTGTTCTGGACAGGGAGAAGAGGTCCTCGTACAGCCTGGTTCTGGAGGCCTTCGACGGGGGGAGTCCCAGACGCACCGGCCTGATGACCCTGGAGGTGTTTGTCACCGACATCAATGACCACGCCCCCGTCTTCAACCAGAGCAGATACCACGCTATCATCTCAGAGAGTTTACCACAGGGAAGCAACATACTGCAGGTATTAATGGTGGCTCAGAGAGTAAAGCTAAACGTTTTGTGGACAACAACAAACAACACACTCTAGCAGAAGGTGTATGTTAAAAACCTTTACTGACCTGCTGTTTCTCTGCACATCCTAGTTCCACAAATTCACACTGATAGATGTGTAGAGCGTCTCTGACATGTGAATATATTTAGTATAGTTTTATCTGAAAAGGATAATGTTTTTTAAAATGTTTCACCATATTAATTTGTATGAAATTCACTGAGGAGGAGGATCCTCCCCTTCCTCCTCTGAGGAGCCGCCACTGGTATAGAGTTCTATGGTCTATTAGTTAATCGATACTGATAGTCAGTCAATCAGTAATCAATCTGTCCCCTCCTGCAGGTGTTTGCGTCCGACGCTGACGAGGGAGACAACGGTCTGGTCCTGTACGAGATCAACCGTCGCCAGAGCGACCCTGACCGCTACTTCGTCATGGATACGAGGTCGGGGGTCATCACTCTGAACCGTCCACTGGACTACGAGCTGAAGAGAGTCCACGAGCTGGTGGTACAGGCCAGAGACAACGCCAGCCACCCTGAGGTGTGTGTGTGTGGGGGTGCGCATGGGTAGGGAGGGCACAATTACCATATAACCAACGGGATGAAGACCTCTAATAAAAATAAAAAAACAATAATAATATATGTATTTTTTTGTGGTTTGTGACAGTTATTTTATTTTCATTAAAAGTCTTCATCCACAATATACAGCAACATTATGTACAAAATAAGTTTAAAAAATAAGTTACAAACAACGTTATAAAACGAACAAAATAACAGAGTTGGTTAGTAGCAGGTATAATGTAGCAGGTAAAATGTAGCAGGTAAAATGTAGCAGGTAAAATGTAGCTGGTAAAATGTAGCTGGTAAAATGTAGCAGGTAAAATGTAGCAGGTATAATGTAGCAGGTATAATGTAGCAGGTATAATGTAGCTGGTAAAATGTAGCTGGTAAAATTTAGCTGGTAAAATGTAGCAGGTAAAATGTAGCTGGTAAAATGTAGCAGGTAAAATGTAGCAGGTAAAATGTAGCAGGTAAAATGTAGCTGGTAAAATGTAGCTGGTAAAATGTAGCAGGTAAAATGTAGCAGGTATAATGTAGCAGGTATAATGTGGCAGGTATAATGTAGCAGGTATAATGTAGCTGGTAAAATGTAGCTGGTAAAAAGTAGCTGGTAAAATGCCTCTCCGGCACCATTCTACTTTACATATATATATATGTCTGTCTGTCTGTCTGTATATACAGTGCCTTGCGAAAGTATTCGGCCCCCTTGAACTTTGCGACCTTTTGCCACATTTCAGGCTTCAAACATAAAGATATAAAACTGTATTTTTTGTGAAGAATCAACAACAAGTGGGACACAATCATGAAGTGGAACGACATTTATTGGATATTTCAAACTTTTTTAACAAATCAAAAACTGAAAAATTGGGCGTGCAAAATTATTCAGCCCCTTTACTTTCAGTGCAGCAAACTCTCTCCAGAAGTTCAGTGAGGATCTCTGAATGATCCAATGTTGACCTAAATGACTAATGATGATAAATACAATCCACCTGTGTGTAATCAAGTCTCTGTATAAATGCACCTGCACTGTGATAGTCTCAGAGGTCCGTTAAAAGCGCAGAGAGCATCATGAAGAACAAGGAACACACCAGGCAGGTCCGAGATACTGTTGTGAAGAAGTTTAAAGCCGGATTTGGATACAAAAAGATTTCCCAAGCTTTAAACATCCCAAGGAGCACTGTGCAAGCGATAATATTGAAATGGAAGGAGTATCAGACCACTGCAAATCTACCAAGACCTGGCCGTCCCTCTAAACTTTCAGCTCATACAAGGAGAAGACTGATCAGAGATACAGCCAAGAGGCCCATGATCTCTCTGGATGAACTGCAGAGATCTACAGCTGAGGTGGGAGACTCTGTCCATAGGACAACAATCAGTCGTATATTGCACAAATCTGGCCTTTATGGAAGAGTGGCAAGAAGAAAGCCATTTCTTAAAGATATCCATAAAAAGTGTTGTTTAAAGTTTGCCACAAGCCACCTGGGAGACACACCAAACATGTGGAAGAAGGTGCTCTGGTCAGATGAAACCAAAATTGAACTTTTTGGCAACAATGCCAAACGTTATGTTTGGCGTAAAAGCAACACAGCTGAACACACCATCCCCACTGTCAAACATGGTGGTGGCAGCATCATGGTTTGGGCCTGCTTTTCTTCAGCAGGGACAGGGAAGATGGTTAAAATTGATGGGAAGATGGATGGAGCCAAATACAGGACCATTCTGGAAGAAAACCTGATGGAGTCTGCAAAAGACCTGAGACTGGGACGGAGATTTGTCTTCCAACAAGACAATGATCCAAAACATAAAGCAAAATCTACAATGGAATGGTTCAAAAATAAACATATCCAGGTGTTAGAATGGCCAAGTCAAAGTCCAGACCTGAATCCAAACGAGAATCTGTGGAAAGAACTGAAAACTGCTGTTCACAAATGCTCTCCATCCAACCTCACTGAGCTCGAGCTGTTTGGCAAGGAGGAATGGGAAAAAATGTCAGTCTCTCGATGTGCAAAACTGATAGAGACATACCCCAAGCGACTTACAGCTGTAATCGCAGCAAAAGGTGGCGCTACAAAGTATTAATTTAAGGGGGCTGAATAATTTTGCACTACGCAATATTTCAGTTTTTGATTTGTTAAAAATGTTTGAAATATCCAATAAATGTCGTTCCACTTCATGATTGTGTCCCACTTGTTGTTGATTCTTCACAAAAAAATACAGTTTTATATCTTTATGTTTGAAGCCTGAAATGTGGCAAAAGGTCGCAAAGTTCAAGGGGGCCGAACACTTTCGCAAGGCACTGTATACATATGTGTATATATATATGTGTGTGTGTGTGTGTAGGTATATATATATATATATATATGTGTGTGTGTCTGTAAAGGTTTATTCTGTAATGGTATAATGCCATTAAATAAAGGTTTCATAAAATGACTCTTTAATGCCAGTTATTGTTAATCTCTGAAACTGGAAACACTTATCTCCCTCACTAGCTTTAAGCACCAGCTGTCAGAGCAGCTCACAGATTACTGCACCTGTACATAGCCCACCTATAATTTAGCCCAAACAACTACCTCTTTCCCAACTGTATTTAATTTATTTATTTATTTTGCTCCTTTGCACCCCATTATTTTTATTTCTACTTTGCACATTCTTCCATTGCAAAACTACCATTCCAGTGTTTTACTTGCTATGTTGTATTTACTTCGCCACCATGGCCTTTTTTGCCTTTACCTCCCTTCTCACCTCATTTGCTCACATTGTATATAGACTTGTTTATACTGTATTATTGACTGTATGTTTGTTTTACTCCATGTGTAACTCTGTCGTTGTATGTGTCGAACTGCTTTGCTTTATCTTGGCCAGGTCGCAATTGTAAATGAGAACTTGTTCTCAACTTGCCTACCTGGTTAAATAAAGGTGAAATAAATAAAATAAAAAATAAATTGTTTTGCTAATTGTGAACCCTTCCTGTGGACAGTTTGAAGTGTTCTTTGAGCCTCTGTTTGAACTTTTTACAGGAAGGAGGTTAATTGACCTTCTCGCCGCTTCCTCTCCATTTTAATGACTAGCTACTGTTGTTTTGCCATCCAGGTGACCAATGCCTTCGTCACCATCCACGTCCGAGACTACAACGACAACCAACCCACCATGACCATTATCTTCCTCAGCGAAGACGGCTCGCCGCGCATCTCAGAGGGCGCCCAGCCCGGCCAGTACGTGGCACGCATATCGGTCACCGACCCAGACTATGGAGAATACGCTAATGTTAACGTTTCGCTAGAGGGAGGGGACGGGAAGTTCGCCCTGACCACCAAGGACAATATTATCTATCTGATCTGTGTGGACCAGGTGTTGGACCGCGAGGAGAGGGACACGTACGAGCTGCGAGTCATGGCAACAGACGCAGGCACCCCTCCTCTCAGGGCTGAGTCGTCCTTTACTATCCAGGTCACTGACGTGAATGATAATCCACCACTCTTCGACCAGCAGGCTTACAAACAGACCATCCCAGAGGTCGTCTACCCAGGATCCTTTGTGCTCCAGGTGACGGCCCGGGACAAGGACCAGGGGCCCAATGGGGACATCCGATACAGCCTCCTCAAAGACAAAAAGAGCCACTCCGATTGGTTCTCCATCGACCCAGTGACGGGGATCATCACCACGGCGATGGCACTGGATTATGAGTCGGAGCCAGCGCCCAGCGTGACGGTGGTTGCCACGGACAACGGGCGGCCTCCAATGTCGTCGACGGCGAGGGTTGCCGTGGTGCTGCAGGATGTAAACGATAACGAGCCGGTGTTCTCTAGTAACTTCTACAACGTCACCATCAAGGAGAATACGGCAGTCGGGACCTGCTTCTTAGAGGTAGGAACCTGTCTGTCTGTCTGCCTGTCTGTCTGTCTGTCTGTCTGTCTGGTCTGTCTGTCTGGTCTATCTGTCTGTCTGTCTGTCTGTCTGTCTGTCTGTCTGTCTGTCTGTTTCCTATCTCTCACTGATATCTTGTTGTTCTTCCTGTGCATAAACTGAGCAGTATAATAAGAGCAGCAGTTGTAGTTATATCAACAGGCTCAGAGACAGTTTCTATCATACCTCAAGTGTTCAGCAGTCTGATGGGTTGTAGATAGAAACTGTCTCTGAACCTGTTGGTATCAGACCTCATGCTCTGATACATCTTCCCAAAATTAAGGGTGAGAACAGCTTGTGACTGGGGTGTGTGTGGTCCTTGTCTTGGATGGGTGGGAGAAGGTTCCCAGTGATTTACTAGGCCGTCTTCAACACCCGCTGGAGGGCCTTGCGGTCGTTGACGGAGCAATTCCTGTACCAGGCCTTGATGCAACAGGTCAGGACGCTCTCGACGGTGCATCGGTAGTATTTGGAAAGGACTCGGGGCTTCATGACGAAATTCTTCAGCTGCCTTAGGAAGTAGGGACGCTGTTACGCCCTCTTGACAAGAGTGGGTGGGGGTGTTGGTCGATGACAAGTCCTCTGTGATGTGGACGCAAAGAAATTTAAAAGTTGTGAGTTCCTCTACTGCAGTCTCGTTAATGTGGAACGGGGCGTGTTCCTGTCTCTGCTTCCTGGAAGTCAACAATCATCGTCTTTATTAACATTGAGGGAGAGGTCGTTGTCCTGGCACCACAATGCCAGTTCACTTACCTCCTCCCTACAGGCTGACTCGTCGTTGTCGGTTATCCGGCCTACAACCGTGGTGTCGTCACGGAGACTAGACGATGGAGTTGGTGTGGTGCTAAGCAACACAGTCGTGGGTGAACAGGGAGTACAGCAGAGGGCTGAGGACACACCCTTGAGGCACCCCTGTTTTAAGAGTCAGGCACTAAGGTGCCATTTGAGAAGCAGCCAACAAGATCTCATAGTGTCCCTTCATAATTCGACTTATTATGGATGAATGTCTTTTTGTGATGCATTAATTCCATGTAGTTACAGGGTTTATTCTGAGTGGTTACCGGGTATATTCTGAGTAGTTACAGGGTTAATTCCACGTGGTTACAGGGTTAATTTTGCATGGTTACAGGGTTAATTCCGCGTGGTTAAAGGGTTAATTCCACGTCGTTACACGGTTAATTCCACATGGTTATAGGGTTAATTCTGAGTAGCGCCACGTTACATTGCCACGTCACAGGGACATGAGTGCAGAGGAAGGCATATATCGACGTTCTCAGAACCTTTTCAAACTTCCAAAATCAAACGTCAGTTTCTAGTGATCAGGCTGATTTTATCACGCTAGCTAGCAGCACTCTGAATTGACGACATATCTTCACGTGATTCATAAAGAGAAGTGGGCTAGGCGAAACACTGGACAG
>NC_143050.1:5695000-5702500 GCF_057628025.1 Oncorhynchus mykiss
AGGGACGGAGGGACGGAGAGGGTTTGATTTATTAGGATCCCCCAGATGTCGACAGCTAGTTGTGTGTAAAAGCATATCAGTCTGTCGTTGAAAAACAAAATCTGCTGACTCCCCTACAATTCAACGCACCCAGCTGTCTGTTAGCCAATGACAGCAAAGATGAGCAGATGTGTTGTACTGTCCTTTATCTCAAACACACTCTGAAGTCACAATGAAACTTCTCCTTACTCTGGGCCACAGCAACCGACGTCTCCAACGTGACACAGCTGAGTTAGCGTAATAGAGGCGTGAGGTCACGCTATGACCTCTTCCACCCTTAGTTGTCTGGTTGTTTTGTCTGAGGTTTCTGAGTGTTTGTCACGTCAACTCTGACATCTGAAGAGGAAAGGAGAGATGTTGGCATTATCAGAATGATATTAATATATATCCACAATGATGTTAAACTGAAAATGTTGTATTTCCCCAGGACAAGGAAACCCCTTGTGTGTTGGTTAGTACGGGGTGTCTCCAACTGTCTCCAACTGTCTCTCTCTCTGTCTCTGTCTCTCTGTCTCTGTCTCTCTGTCTCTCTCTCTGTTTCTCTCTCTGTTTCTTTCTCTGTTTCTCTCTCTCTCTCTCTCTGTCTCTCTCTCTCTCTCTCTCTCTCTCAATTCAAGGGGCTTTATTGGCATGGAAACCTACCGGTCTATCCGACCAGTCTATCATACCAGTTTATCTTACAAGTCTGTCCTACAAGTCTATCCTACCGGTCTATCCTACCGGTCTATCCTACCGGTCTATCCTACCGGTCTATCCTACCGGTCTATCCTACCGGTCTATCCTACCGGTCTATCATACCAGTTTATCTTACAAGTCTGTCCTACAAGTCTATCCTACCGGTCTATCCTACCGGTCTATCCTACCAGTCTATCATACCAGTTTATCATACCAGTTTATCTTACAAGTCTGTCCTGCAAGTCTATCCTACCTGTTTATCAAATCAAATCAAAGTTTATTTGTCACGTGCGCCAAATACAACAGGTGTAGTAGACCTCACAGTGAAATGCTGAATACAACAGGTGTAGTAGACCTTACAGTGAAATGCTGAATACAACAGGTGTAGTAGACCTCACAGTGAAATGCTGAATACAACAGGTGTAGTAGACCTTACAGTGAAATGCTGAATACAACAGGTGTAGTAGACCTTACAGTGAAATGCTGAATACAACAGGTGTAGATAGACCTTACAGTGAAATGCTGAATACAACAGGTGTAGGTAGACCTTACAGTGAAATGCTGAATACAACAGGTGTAGATAGACCTTACAGTGAAATGCTGAATAACACAGGTGTAGTAGACCTTACAGTGAAATGCTGAATACAACAGGTGTAGATAGACCTTACAGTGAAATGCTGAATACAACAGGTGTAGTAGACCTGACAGTGAAATGCTGAATACAACAGGTGTAGTAGACCTCACAGTGAAATGCTGAATACAACAGGTGTAGTAGACCTGACAGTGAAATGCTGAATACAACAGGTGTAGTAGACCTTACAGTGAAATGCTGAATACAACAGGTGTAGTAGACCTTACAGTGAAATGCTTTCTTACAGGCTCTAACCAACAGTGCCATTTTTAATTTAAAAAAAGGTATTAGGTGAACAATAGGTAAGTAAAGAAATAAAACAACAGTAAAAAGACAGGCTTTATACAGTAGAGAGGCTATATACAGTAGAGAGGCTATATACAGTAGAGAGGCTATATACAGTAGAGATGCTATATACAGTAGAGAGGCTATATACAGTAGAGAGGCTATATACAGTAGAGAGGCTATGTACAGTAGAGAGGTTATATACAGTAGAGAGGCTATATACAGTAGAGGCTATATACAGTAGAGAGGCTATAACAGTAGAGAGGTTATATACAGTAGAGAGACTATATACAGTAGAGAGGATATATACAGTAGAGAGACTATATACAGTAGAGAGGCTATAACAGTAGAGAGGCTCTATACAGTAGAGAGGCTATGTACAGTAGAGAGGTTATATACAGTAGAGAGGTTATATACAGTAGAGAGGCTATATACAGTAGAGAGGCTATATACAGTAGAGAGGCTATATACAGTAGAGAGGTTATATACAGTAGAGAGGCTATAACAGTAGAGAGGCTATAACAGTAGAGAGGCTATATACAGTAGAGCGGCTATATACAGTAGAGATGATATATACAGTAGAGAGGCTATATACAGTAGAGATGATATATACAGTAGAGAGGCTAGATACAGTAGAGAGGCTATATACAGTAGAGGCTATATACAGTAGAGAGGCTATAACAGTAGAGAGGCTCTATACAGTAGAGAGGCTATGTACAGTAGAGAGGTTATATACAGTAGAGAGGTTATATACAGTAGAGAGGCTATATACAGTAGAGAGGCTATGTACAGTAGAGAGGTTATATACAGTAGAGAGGTTATATACAGTAGAGAGGCTATAACAGTAGAGAGGCTATATACAGTAGAGAGGCTATATACAGTAGAGAGGCTATAACAGTAGAGAGGCTATATACAGTAGAGAGGCTATAACAGTAGAGAGGCTATATACAGTAGAGAGGCTATATACAGTAGAGAGGCTATATACAGTAGAGAGGCTATATACAGTAGAGAGGCTATATACAGTAGAGAGGCTATAACAGTAGAGAGGCTATATACAGTAGAGAGGCTATAACAGTAGAGAGGCTATATACAGTAGAGAGGCTATATACAGTAGAGAGGCTATAACAGTAGAGAGGCTATATACAGTAGAGAGGCTATAACAGTAGAGAGGCTATATGCAGTAGAGATGCTATATACAGTAGAGATGCTATATACTGTAGAGAGGCTATATACAGTAGAGAGGCTATATACAGTAGAGAGGCTATATACAGTAGAGAGGCTATATACAGTAGAGAGGCTATAACAGTAGAGAGGCTATATACAGTAGAGAGGCTATAACAGTAGAGAGGCTATATACAGTAGAGAGGCTATATACAGTAGAGAGGCTATATACAGTAGAGAGGCTATAACAGTAGAGAGGCTATATACAGTAGAGAGGCTATATACAGTAGAGAGGCTATAACAGTAGAGAGGCTATATACAGTAGAGAGGCTATAACAGTAGAGAGGCTATATACAGTAGAGAGGCTATATACAGTAGAGAGGCTATATACAGTAGAGAGGCTATATACAGTAGAGAGGCTATATACAGTAGAGAGGCTATAACAGTAGAGAGGCTATATACAGTAGAGAGGCTATAACAGTAGAGAGGCTATATACAGTAGAGAGGCTATATACAGTAGAGAGGCTATAACAGTAGAGAGGCTATATACAGTAGAGAGGCTATAACAGTAGAGAGGCTATATGCAGTAGAGATGCTATATACAGTAGAGATGCTATATACTGTAGAGAGGCTATATACAGTAGAGAGGCTATATACAGTAGCGAGGATACATACAGTAGAGACGCTATATACAGTAGAGAGGCTATATACAGTAGAGAGGCTATATACAGTAGAGAGGCTATAACAGTAGAGAGGCTATATACAGTAGAGAGGCTATAACAGTAGAGAGGCTATATGCAGTAGAGAGGCTATATGCAGTAGAGATGCTATATACAGTAGAGATGCTATATACTGTAGAGAGGCTATATACAGTAGAGAGGCTATAGACAGTAGAGAGGCTATATACAGTAGTGAGGCTATATACAGTAGAGAGGTTATATACAGTAGATGATATATACAGTAGAGAGGCTATATAGAGTAGAGAGGCTATATACAGTAGAGAGGCTATATACAGTAGAGAGGCTATATACAGTAGAGATGCTATATACAGTAGCGATGCTATATACAGTAGAGAGGCTATATACAGTAGAGAGGCTATATACAGTAGAGAGGATACATACAGTAGAGAGGCTATATACAGTAGAGAGGCTATATACAGTAGAGATGCTATAGACAGTAGAGAGGTTATACAAGTAGCAAGGCTACATACAGACACTGGTTAGTCAGGCTAATTGAGGTAGTATGTACATGAATGTATAGATAAAGTGACTATGCATATAAGATGAACAGAGAGTAGAAGCAGTGTAAAAGAGGGGTTTTGGGGGTAGGCAGGAGTGTTCAGGAGTCTTCTGGCTTTGGGGGTAAAAACTGTTGAGAAAGCTTTTGGTCCTAGACTCGGTGCTCCGGTACCAGACAGTCTTTCCAACCGGTATTGGCCCATTGATCGGAAGCAGCTTTTCAGACTCCACTATTGACCCGAGTAGTACTGAGTAATGTTTACTTAGCCCCAACACAAAGGACTTATTTATTTCCAGGCTTCCCTGTCTACCTCCCTGCCACTTCCTCTCAGCAGTTCCCAGGGTGCTTTGTGGCGGTGGACTGGACCCTCCTGTCTTATGTGACGGGTCTCAGTGAAGGGCGGAACACGTGAATAGCTAAATAACACGCAAGTCTAGAACATCTTCATTCATTTTCCCCCTTTACAGATTAATTTGTGCTTAAGTGATGAGTGATGATGTCACTCCAGTCTGAGTGTTAGATGATGTCACTCCAGTCTGAGTGGCGAGATGAATTCACTCCAGTCTGTGTGGCGAGATGATGTCGCTCCAGTCTGAGTGGCGAGATGATGTCACTCCAGTCTGAGTGGCGAGAGGATGTCACTCCAGTCTGAGTGGCGAGATGAGGTCACTCCAGTCTGAGTGGCGAGATGAGGTCACTCCAGTCTGAGTGGCGAGATGATGTCACTCCAGTCTGAGTGGCGAGATGATGTCACTACAGTCTGAGTGGCGAGATGATGTCACTACAGTCACTCTAACTCTATGTACGTTTGACCTCAATGACCTCGACTGACCTGTCTCCCCGCACACCGACTCTGTACTGGCACATTCAGCATTTCACTGTAGGGTCTACCTACACCTGTTGTATTCAGCATTTCACTGTAAGGTCTACTACAGCTGTTGTATTCAGCATTTCACTGTAGGGTCTACCTACACCTGTTGTATTCAGCATTTCACTGTGAGGTCTACTACACCTGTTGTATTCAGTATTTCACTGTAAGGTCTACTACACCTGTTGTATTCAGCATTTCACTGTAGGGTCTACCTACACCTGTTGTATTCAGCATTTCACTGTAAGGTCTACTACACCTGTTGTATTCAGAATTCCACTGTGAGGTCTAATCCTGTTGTATTCGGCGCATTTGATTTTACCTGCTTGTTGAACATCTCATTCTAATATCGTGGGCATAAATATGGAGTTGGTCCCTCCGTTGCTGCTATACCAGCCTCCACTCTTCTGGGAAGGCTTTCCACTAGATGTTGGAACTTTGCTGCGGGGACTTGCTTCCATTCAGCCACAAGAGTATTAGTGAGGTCGGGCACTGATGTTGGGTGATTAGGCCTGGCTCGCAGTTGGCGTTCCAATTCATCCCAGAGGTGTTCAATGGGGTTGAGGTCAGGGCTCTGTGCAGGCCAGTCAGGTTCTTCCACACCGATCTCAACAAACTATTTCTGTATGGACCTCGCTTTGTGCACGGGGGCATTCTAATGCTGAAACAGGAAAGGGCCTTCCCCCAAACTGTTGCCACAAAGTTGGAAGCACAGAATCGTCTAGAATGTCATTGTATGCTGTAGTGTTAAGATTTCCCTTCACTGGAACTAAGGGGCCCAAACCATGAAAAACATCCCCAGACCATTATTCCTCCTCCACCAAACTTTACAGTTGGCACCATCCATTGGGGCAGGTAGCGTTCTCCTGGCATCCACCAAACCTAGATTCGTCCGTCAGACTGCCAGATGGTGAAGCGTGATCATCACTCCAGAGAACGCGTTTACGCACGCACGCACGCACGCACGCACGCACACACACACACACACACACACACACACACACACACACACACACATACACACACACACACACACATACACACACACACACACACACACACACACACACACACATACACACACACACACACACACACCACCAGCTCAGACTCACACACTGAAGCCTTTCTTGTACTGTAGTAGGAGTCGGCTTGGGCGGCAGGTAGCCTAGTGTTTAGTCACTATAACTGACTTCAGATCAGCTTGTCTCTAAAGCATAGAGCAGTATAGAACCCCATCATTAACTATAACTGACTTCAGATCAGCTTGTCTCTAAAGCATAGAGCCGTATGGAACCCCATCACTAACTATAACTGACTTCAGATCAGCTTGTCTTTAAAGCATAGAGCAGTATGGAACCCCATCACTAACTATAACTGACTTCAGATCAGCTTGTCTCTAAAGCATAGAGCAGTATGGAACCCCATCACTAACTATAACTGACTTCAGATCAGCTTGTCTCTAAAGCATAGAGCAGTATGGAACCCCATCACTAACTATAACTGACTTTAGATCAGCTTGTCTCTAAAGCATAGAGCAGTATAGAACCCCATCATTAACTATAACTGACTTCAGATCAGCTTGTCTCTAAAGCATAGAGCAGTATAGAACCCCATCATTAACTATAACTGACTTCAGATCAGCTTGTCTCTAAAGCACAGAGCCGTATGGAACCCCATCACTAACTATAACTGACTTCAGATCAGTTTGTCTTTAAAGCACAGAGCCGTATGGAACCCCATCACTGTCACTATAACTGACTTCAGATCAGTCTTTAAAGAGGCAATATGCAGTTGCTACATCTATTTCTAAATTAATGATATCTACCCATTGATTCTTGAAGAATATGACTCATGAGTTTAGTTCAACTGTCATTTAACATCAGAACCCCAAAATATAAGCTTGTTTTACACCATCGTTTATAAACAAAATACATATAAAACAAACAATATATAGCCTCAAAAGATGGTTAAAACTATAATGTTGATCTCATGGACGGTCAGTCCTTGAATCCGTAGCTCTGTCTATGAATTTGAGAGTGATTTACATTTCTCCAGCTCTTTACCCGAACCAGGGGTGGGGAGGCCGTTTTGTTATAGTTTCAACTGCTGACTGGAGCTTTAAAGGGAAGGGGAAAGGGGGGTTGCCTGGCTGGTCAGTTGCACAAATGAACGCATTAAAAAATGAAATGGGGGCTGCCTCGACCTCATCAGCGCCCGGTGGAGTAGCACTTGTTCAGGGTTACCTTCCGTGCTCAAGCACTGAGCCAGGTCGCACAAGATCCAAGGAAACATTCAACGTTTGTACACGTGCCCAGGATGTCGTGAGATGACTTAAAAACCGTCCACTAAGGACAGCGGTGAGCTCTATTACCATCCAGTTTGTGGTTTGCCGTTGTGGGACAGAGATGGAGGATGGTGGGAGCCGTGAGCTCCGTGTGTCGCTTGTTCAATGTTTTTTTGTCGGTTTTAACAAACCTTTACTCTAACCTTTACTTTAACCCTGACCTTAACCCTAACCTTAACCCTGACCTTAACCCTAACCTTAACCCTGACCTTAACCCTAACCTTAACCCTTAACCCTTACCATAACCCTTAATTT
>NC_143050.1:5707500-5722500 GCF_057628025.1 Oncorhynchus mykiss
GAATCATCTCACTGTCCACGCCTCCTCTCCTCCTCTCCTCTCCTCCTCTCCCCCTCTCCTCCTCTCCTCCTCTCCTGCTCTCCTCTCTCTCCGTCTCTCTCCGTCTCTCTCTCTATAATAAGTGGACAGTTCCAGCTTTAGAACGAGAACAGAAGAGACAGATCTGTGTTTCTCTTACTCCCCTGTCTCCTACTAACATTTCCTCACTCTTTCTATACTATCCTCTATCCAGACCTCTATATCTCTATCCAGACCTCTATATCTCTATACCATCCTCTATCCAGACCTCTATATCTCTATCCAGACCTCTATATATCTGTCCAGACCTCTATATCTCTATTCAGACCTCTATATCTCTATCCAGACCTCTACATCTCTATACTATCCTCTATCCAGACCTCTATACCTCTATCCAGACCTCTATATCTCTGTCCAGACCTCTATATCTATATCCAGACCTCTATATCTCTATCCAGACCTCTATATCTCTATTCAGACCTCTATATCTCTGTCCAGACCTCTATATCTCTATACAGACCTCTGTATCTCTATCCAGACCTCTATATCTCTACTGTCCTCTATCCAGACCTCTATATCTAAATCCAGACCTCTATATCTCTATCCAGACCTCTATATCTCTATCCAGACTTCTATCTCTCTATCTAGACCTCTATCTCTCTATCCAGACCTATATCTCTCTATCCAGACCTCTATATCTCCATCCAGACCTCTATATCTCTATCCAGACCTCTATATCTCTATCCAGACGTCTATCTCTCTATCTAGAACTCTATCTCTCTATCCAGACCTCTATCTCTCTATCCAGACCTCTATCTCTCTATCCAGACCTCTATATCTCCATCCAGACCTCTATCTCTCTATCCAGACCTCTATCTCGCCATACTGTCCTTGAAGTCTTGGCCTCTCTCCTGTCTGTTCCCATTGCCTCTCTCCTGTCTGTTCCCTTGGCCTCTCTCCTGTCTGTTCTCTTGGCCTCTCCCCTGTCTGTTCCCTAGGCCTCTTTCCTGTCTGTTCCCTTGGCCTCTCTCCTGTCTGTTCCCTTGGCCTCTCTCCTGTCTGTTCCCTAGGCCTCTCTCCGGTCTTTTCCCTTGGCCTCTCTCCTGTCTGTTCCCTAGGCCTCTCTCCTGTCTGTTCCCCTGGCCTCTCTCCTGTCTGTTCCCATTGCCTCTCTCCTATCTGTTCCCTTGGCCTCTCTCTTGTCTGTTCCCTTGGCCTCTCTCCTGTCTGTTCCCTTGGCCTCTCGCTTGTCTGTTTCCTTGGCCTCTCTCCTGTCTGTTCCCTAGGCTACCTGTGTGTTTGCATGTAGCTGCAATCTGTCGGACCCCTCGGTTCCATGTTGTCAGTGTCCCTCTCCTCCTCTCCCCCTTTCTTCCTCTCCTCTCCCCCTTTCCTCCTCTCCCCCTCTCCTCCTCTCCCCCCTCCCCTCCAACTCTCCTCCTCTCCTTCTTCCCCCCTTCTTCCTCCCCCTCTCCCCCTTTCCTCCTCTCCCCCTTTCCTCCTCTCCCCCTTTCCTACTCTCCTTTCTTCCTCTCCTCTCCTCCTCTCCCCCTCTCCTCTCCTCTTCTCTCCTCCTCTCCCCCTTCCTCATCTGTTTATTGTCCTTTCCCAGGTCAGAGACAGGACAGTTTGCTGATGTGTTTGTGTTCTTTAAGGAATCATCTCACTCCTTCTCTCCATTTCCATTTGATTCATTTAGCAGACACTCTTATCCAGAGCCACCTACAGTGAACGCACACATTTTCCTTCTATCCCCACCTTTTTTGTTCAGACTGGTCCCCCGTGGGAATTGAACCCACAACCCTGACGTTGCAAGTGAGAGAGAGAAGGAGAGCGGGAAGGAGAGGGGGAAGGAGACGGGGAAGGAGAGGGGGAAGGAGAAGGAGAGGGGGAAGGAGAGCGGGAAGGAGAAGGAGAGACAGACGGGGAACAGAGGTGTGGCTATGTCTGCTTAGAGTTGGTGTCTGACAGTAAATTAACAATAATGTTTGAATTTGAATGAGGATTTCACACTACACTAGCCCATTCCAACCTCCTCCATGTTCCAGCCACCATTCTACTCCAGAGAAGAAGAGAAGACTGCTGTCGACTCTGAGTGTCTGTCAAAGTACTGAACAGAGTGAAATCAGAAAAGTGGGAAGGCAATTATAGAACGAGTATTTCTCTCTCTCTCTCTCTCTCTCTCCCTCTCTGTCTCTCTCTCTCTCTGTCTCTCTGTCTCTCTCTCTCTCTCTCTCTCTGTCTCTCTCTCTCTCTCTCTGTCTCTCTCTGTCTCTCTCTCTGTCTGTCTCTCTCTCTCTCTCTGTGTCTCTCTCTCTGTGTATGTCTCTCTCTCTCTCTCTTTCTCTCTCTCTCTCTCTTTCTCTCTCAATTTCAATTGAATTACATTTCTATTTTAGCAACTTTATTGTCATGGGAAACATATGCATACATTGCCAAAGCAAGTAAATTAGATAATAAACAAAATTGAGATAAACAATGAAAAAATTTATAGTAAACATTACACTCACAGAAGTTCCAAAAGAATAAAGACATTTCAAATGTCATATTATATATATACAGTGTTTTAACAATGTACAAATAGTTAAAGTACAAAAGGGAGAATAAATAAACATAAATATGGGTTGTATTTACAATGGTGTTTGTTCTTCACTGGTTGCCCTTTTCTCGTGGCAACAGGTCACAAATCTTGCTGCTGTGATGGCACCCAGTAGATATGGGAGTTTATCAAAATTTGATTTTGTTTTCGAATTCTTTGTGGATCTGTGTAATCTGAGGGAAATATGTCTCTCTAATATGGTCATACATTGGGCAGGAGGTTAGGAAGTGCAGCTCAGTTTCCACCTCATTTTGTGGGCAGTGTGCACATAGCCTGTCTTCTCTTGAGAGCCATGTCTGCCTACGGCGGCCTTTCTCAATAGCAAGGCTATGCTCACTGAGTCTGTACATAGTCAAAGCTTTCCTTAAGTTTGGGTCAGTCACAGTGGTCAGGTATTCTGTGACTGTCTACTCTCTGTTTAGGACCAAATAACATTCTAGTTTTGAATTCTAGTTTGCTGTTTTCTTGGTTAATATTTTCCAATGTGTCAAGCAATTCTATGTATGATTTTTTTGGGTCTAATCCAAGATGTATCACAACCGACTGTCATTGGGAGTCCCACAATGGCCCAGCGTCGTCCGGGTTTGGCCGGGGTAGGCCGTCATTGTAAATAAGAATTTGTTCTTAACTGACTTGCCTAGTTAATTAAATAAAGGTTAAATAAAAAAATACATTTAAAATGTAAAAAAAAATGTGTTGCTGTCCTGGGGCTCTGTGTGGTTTGTTTGTATTTGTGAACAGAGCCCCAGGACCAGCCTGCTTAGGGAACTCTTCTCCAGGTTCATCTCTCTGTAAGTTATGGCTTTGTTATGGAAGGTTTGTGAATCGCTTCCTTTTAGGTGGTTTGTAGAATTTAATGGCTCTTTTCTGGATTTTGATAATTAGTGGGTATCGGCCTTATTCTGCTCTGCATGCATGAATTTGGTGTTTTACATTGTACACATGGGATATATTTGCAGAATTCTGCACGCAGAGTCTGAATTTGGTGTTTGTCCCATTTTGTGAATTCTAGCTTGGTGAGTGGACCCCAGACCTCACAGCCATAAAGGGCAGAGTTGCAAAGAAAAAGCCATATCTCAGGCTGGCCAATAAAAAGAAAGATTAAGATGGGCAAAAGAACACAGACACTGGACAGAGGAATTCTGCCCAGAAGGCCAGCATCCTGGAGTCTCCTCTTCACTGTTGACGTTGAGACTGATGTTTTGCGGGTACTATTTAATGAAGCTGCCAGTTGAGGCATCAGTTTCTCAACTAGGCACTCTAATGTACTTGTCCTCTTGCTCAGTCGTGAACCGGGGCCTCCCAGTCCTCTTCTATTCTGGTTAGGGCCAGTTTGCGCTGTTCTGTGAAGGGTACACAGCTTTGTACGTTCTTGGCTTTTTCTCGCATGGAATAGCCTTCATTTCTCAGAACAAGAATAGACTGACGAGTTTCAGTTATTTGTTTCTGGCCATTTTGAGCCTGTAATCGAACCCACAAATGCTGATGCTCCAGATACTCAACTAGTCTAAAGAAGGCCAGTTTTATTGATTCTTTAATAAGAACAACAGTTCTCAGCTGTGCTCACATAATTGCAAAAGGGTTTTCTAATGAACAATTAGCCTTTTTAAAGTGATACACTTGGATTAGCTAACGCAACGTGCCATTGGAACACAGGAGTGATGGTTGCTGATAATGGGTGTCTGTATGTCTATGTAGATATTCCATAAAAAATCAGCCGTTTCCAGCTATAATAGTTATTTACAACAATGTAAATACAACAATGTCTACACTGTATTTCTGATCAATTTTGATGTTATTTTAATGGACAAAAAAAAGAGGGTTATTTGGCCTGGGTTAGGGTTATTTGGCAGGGGTTAGGGTTATTTGGCCCGGGGTTAGGGTTATTTTGCCCGGGGTTAGGGTTATTTGGCAGGGGTTAGGGTTATTTGACCCTGGGGTTAGGTTATTTGGCCTGGGGTTATGGTTAATTGGCCTGGGTTAGGGTTCATTGGCCTGGGTTAGGGTTCATTGGCCGGGGTTAGGGTTATTTGGCCGGGGTTAGGGTTATTTGGACTGGGTTAGGGTGATTTGGCCCGGGGTTATGGTTAATTGGCCGGGGTTAGTGTTATTTCACCCGGGGTTAGGTTATTTGGCCTGGGTTAGGGTTAATTGGCCGGGGTTAGGGTTATTTGGTCTGGGGTTAGGGTTATTAGGCCGGGGGAGGGGTATTTTGGCCTGGGTTAGTTAATTGGCTGGGGTTATGGTTATTTGGCCCGGGGTTAGGGTTATTAGGCCGGGGGAGGGGTATTTTGGCCTGGGTTAGTTAATTGGCCTGGTTAGGTTATTTGGCATGTCTGTCTCATTGCTGTACATGAGCTAACTTGGAGAGTTGGACTGTGTCATCGATGTTGCATCAACATTGACCTAACTTTAACCTTAAGTCTGCATCTGATGCTGAAACCAGAGTACAATCTCTGCCAAATGTCCTGCTTAAACGGACATTAGTCAGACCATGTTTTTTTGGCAGCTATGACTGAAGCAAAGTACACAGAGACTCTCCTGAAGCCTGTTTCTATGTGAGTCCAGAGAGAGAGATGGGGGATATAGAGAGATAAAGAGAGAGAGAGAGAGATAAAGAGAGAGAGAGAGAGAGAGAGAGAGAGAGAGAGAGAGAGAGAGCTGTGAGTGTCTTAACAGGTGTGTGAGTGTCTTAACAGGTGTGTTTGTGAACAGGTGTGTGTCTCTATGGTTATTTCACCTGATACCTCTCATCAAATACTCCCTCTCTCTCTCTCTCCTCTCTCTCTCTCTCTCTCTCTCTCTCTCTGTCTCTGTCTCTCTGTCTCTGTCTCTCTCTCTCTCTCTCTCTGTCTCTCTCTCTCTCTCTCTCTCTCTCTCTCTCTCTCTCTCTCTCTCTCTCTCTCTCTGTCTCTCTCTGTCTCTCTCTCTCTCTCTCTCTCCTCTCTGTCTCTCTCTCTCTCTCTCTCTCTGTCTCTCTCTCTCTCTCTCTCTCTCTCTCTCTCTCTGTCTCTCTCTCTCTCTCTCTCTGTCTCTCTCTCTCTCTCTCTGTGTGTGTGTCTGTCTCTCTCTCACACACACAGAGAGAGAGAGAAGTAGAAAGGTAGTTCCTAGTAACTGGTCTGAGATGTAATGTAGACATCTGGTCTGTGTGTGTATATAGCTGTCAGTCATACTGCTGGTCTAGAGAGACTGGTCTAGAGAGACTGGTCTAGAGAGACTGGTCTAGAGAGACTGGTCTATAGAGACTGGTCTAGAGAGACTGGTCTATAGAGACTGGTCTATAGCTGTCAGTCATGCTGCTGGTCCACAGAGACTGGTCCACAGAGACTGGGCCACCGAGACTGGTCTATAGATGTCAGTCATGCTGCTGGCCCACAGCGACTGGTCTATAGCTATTAGTCATGCTGCTGGTCCACAGAGACTGGTCCACAGAGACTGGTCTATAGATATCAGTCATGCTGCTGGTCCACAGAGACTGGTCTATAGCTGTCAGTCATGTTGCTGGTCCACAGAGACTGGTCTATAGCTGTCAGTCAGAGAGATATAATCATTCAATGCCCACCGTCAGTCTGGTGTCCACGAGGCAGAAGGTGTGAGATTTATATTAGTTTGAGAGTGAGATCACTGTGCTGTTCCTATTGAAAGTACAGGGGACTGTTAAACATACTGGCTGTAACCTGTTCAAAACCAGTCACTTTATAGACAGGGCCATTAAAGAAATGACTGTTAAAGAGGGTATTGTGTTTTCCTTTGGCTGTTTATGGCTTAAACACAAATCCTAACCGCCAAACAAAGTTCCCACACATCATAAACACACACACAGAAACATCTAAACTAACCACCTCATGACATATTAACACACAGAAACATCTAGACTAACCACCTCATGACATATTAACACACAGAAACATTTCAACTAACCACCTCATGACATATTAACACACAGAAACATCTAAACTAACCACCTCATGACATATTAACACACAGAAACATCTAGACTAACCACCTCATGACATATTAACACACAGAAACATTTCAACTAACCACCTCATGACATATTAACACACAGAAACATCTAAACTAACCACCTCATGACATATTAACACACAGAAACATCTAGACTAACCACCTCATGACATATTAACACACAGAAACATTTAAACTAACCACCTCATGACATTAACACACAGAAACATCTAAACTAACCACCTCATGACATTAACACACAGAAACATCTAAACTAACCACCTCATGACATATTAACACACAGAAACATCTAAACTAACCACCTCATGACATATTAACACACAGAAACATCTAAACTAACCACCTCATGACATATTAACACACAGAAACATTTAAACTAACCACCTCATGACATTAACACACAGAAACATCTAAACTAACCACCTCATGACATTAACACACAGAAACATCTAAACTAACCACCTCATGACATATTAACACACAGAAACATCTAGACTAACCACCTCATGACATATTAACACACAGAAACATCTAAACTAACCACCTCATGACATTAACACACAGAAACATCTAAACTAACCACCTCATGACATTAACACACAGCTACATCTAAACTAACCACCTCACGACTTATTAACACACAGATACATCTAAACTAACCACCTCATGACATTAACACACAGAAACATCTAAACTAACCACCTCATGACATATTAACACACAGAAACATCTAAACTAACCACCTCATGACATATTAACACACAGAAACATCTAAACTAACCACCTCATGACATTAACACACAGAAACATCTAAACTAACCACCTCATGACATTAACACACAGAAACATCTAAACTAACCACCTCATGACATTAACACACAGCTACATCTAAACTAACCACCTCACGACTTATTAACACACAGATACATCTAAACTAACCACCTCATGACATATTAACACACAGCTACATCTAAACTAACCACCTCATGACATTAACACACAGAAACATCTAAACTTACCACCTCATGACATATTAACACACAGAAACATCTAAACTAACCACCTCATGACATATTAACACACAGAAACATCTAAACTAACCACCTCATGACATATTAACACACAGCTACATCTAAACTAACCACCTCACGACTTATTAACACACAGATACATCTAAACTAACCACCTCATGACATATTAACACACAGCTACATCTAAACTAACCACCTCATGACATATTAACACACAGAAACATCTAAACTAACCACCTCATGACATATTAACACACAGAAACATCTAGACTAACCACCTCATGACATTAACACAGAAACATCTAGACAAATTAGTTATTGTGCTAGAAAGGTAAACAGCTACCTAGCTAGCTAGTGGACTGCTGCGGCTAGCTAGTTAGTGGACTGCTGTGGCTAGCTAGAAGGTGGACTGCTGCGGCTAGCTAGCTAGTGGACTGCTGCGGCTAGCTAGCTAGTGGACTGCTGCGGCTAGCTAGCTAGTTGACTGCTGTGGCTAGCTAGTTGACTGCTGTGGCTAGCTAGAAGGTGGACTGCTGTGGCTAGCTAGTTGACTGCTGTGGCTAGCTAGTTGACTGCTGTGGCTAGCTAGTTGACTGCTGTGGCTAGCTAGAAGGTGGACTGCTGTGGCTAGCTAGTTGACTGCTGTGGCTAGCTAGTTGACTGCTGTGGCTAGCTAGAAGGTGGACTGCTGTGGCTAGCTAGTTGACTGCTGTGGCTAGCTAGTTGACTGCTGTGGCTAGCCAAAAAGGACTTGTTTTGAAAGTTGGATCATCGTATCCTTCGAGGCTTTAAAAAGTGTTGTTACACTATGATTTTGAACATGCAAGCGACTGAGGACGTTGGCGTACGTTGTTGTTGTACGTTGTTGTCACCTTAGCTTGTAGTCTGATTGGCACCACCGCCAATCAGACGACACCACCGCTCACACACCTCTTGTTACTACGACAACTAGCAAAGCCATGTCAGCAAATGACTGTTGTCTGAACACACACACACACACAGACATCTGATTTGGTCACTTGTAACTTGCTGTTTGGACAGTCAGTAGTCCACAACGGATTTGAAAAACCAAACTGTTTTGAGCATTATTAAGGCTTGCAGTGTGAACAAGGCTTTAGAGACTGAGAAATGTTAGGAATCAGCAAAAAAAAAAAAAAAAAAAAAATGTTCAGGTGAGAAAGATAGGAGGATGGAGAGGAGAGGATAGAGGAGGAGGGGAAATGGACGGATGACTGCGTGTGGGGTGTGAAAACATGGAGCAGGTTGCGGAGGAGGGGGTAATGGTTACCATGACGACGGGAGAGATGGAGAGAAAGAGGACAGGGAGGTGGGGTTGGACCACTTCGTCTGTGTGTGTGTGTGTGTGTGTGTGTGTGTGTGTGTGTGTGTGTGTGTGTGTGTGTGTGTGTGTGTGTGCGTGTGTGTGTGCGTGTGTGTGTGTGTGTGTGTGTGTGTGTGTGTGTGTGTGTGTGTGTGTGTGTGTGTGTGTCAGTAGAATATGACAGAGGATAGGGGAATGGGAGCAGACAGAGAGTGGGCAGCCAGCCATTTCACTCTAATATCACACCCAGGAGTGAGAGACAGAGAGAGAGAGGTTTGATAGACAGACAGACAGACAGACAGACAGACAGACAGAGATTTGATTAGTAAAAAAATACATTTTTTTTACAATTTACGTTTTATAAACATTACCAGGTAGTGTGTGTGTGCATTTATCAGTTCCACATGTCAGTACATGCACACAACACGTAGTTCACATGGAGGAGAGGCGTTACACACAACAAGTAGGTCACATGGGGGAGAGGTGTTGTGCCGTGAGGTGTTGCTTTATCAGTTGTTTTAAACCAGGTTTGTTGCTCACCTGCACTATATGAGAAGGAAGGGAGTCCCAGGCACTCATGACTCTGTGTAATACTGTACGTTTCCTTGAATTTGTTCTGGACCTGGGGACTGTGAAAAGACCCCTGGTGGCATGTCTGTGTGTGTCAGTGAATCTCCAACACATGAATGTTTCTTATAAAAACAAGAAGCGATGCAGTCAGTCTTTCCTCATCTCTTAGCCAAGAGAGACTGGCATGCATAGTATTGATGTGAGTCCTCTGATTACAATGAAGAGCCAAGCGTTCCACTCTGTTCTGGGCCAGCTGCAGCTTAATTATCTAGGTCCTTCTTTGCATCACTTGACCATTTGACTGGACAATAATCAAGATAAGATCAAACTAGAACCTGCAGGACTTGCTTTGTTGAGTGTGGTGTACGAAAAAGCAGAGCATCTCTTTATTAGGGACAGACCTCTCCCCATCTCTTTATTACAGACAGACCTCTCCCCATCTCTATATTACAGACAGACCTCTCCCCATCTCTTTATTACAGACAGACCTCTCCCCATCTCTTTACTATGGACAGATCTCTCCCCATCTCTCTATTACAGACAGACCTCTCCCCATCTCTTTATTACAGACAGACCTCTCCCCATCTCTTTATTACAGACAGACCTCTCCCCATCTCTATATTACAGACAGACCTCTCCCCATCTCTATATTACAGACAGACCTCTCCCCATCTCTATATTACAGACAGACCTCTACCCATCTCTTTATTACAGACAGACCTCTCCCCATCTCTTTATTACAGACAGACCTCTCCCCATCTCTTTATTACAGACAGACCTCTCCCCATCTCTTTATTAGGGACAGACCTCTCCCCATCTCTATATTACAGACAGACCTCTCCCCATCTCTTTATTAGGGACAGACCTCTCCCCATCTCTTTACTATGGACAGACCTCTCCCCATCTCTTTACTATGGACAGACCTCTCCCCATCTCTATATTACAGACAGACCTCTCCCCATCTCTTTATTAGGGACAGACCTCTCCTCATCTCTTTATTACATACAGACCTCTCCCCATCTCTTTATTACAGACAGACCTCTCCCCATCTCTTTATTACAGACAGACCTCTCCCCATCTCTTTATTAGGGACAGACCTCTCCCCATCTCTATATTACAGACAGACCTCTCCCCATCTCTTTATTAGGGACAGACCTCTCCCCATCTCTTTATTAGGGACAGACCTCTCCCCATCTCTTTATTAGGGACAGACCTCTCCCAATCTTTACAACCATTGAATCTATATGTTTTGCCATGACAGTTTACAATCTGAGGTAACACCAAGTAATTTAGTCTCCTCAACTTGTTCAACAGCCACAGCCTTCATTGCCAGATTCAGGTCTAGAACTTAGGGAATGATTTGTACTAAATACAATGCTCTTAGTTTTAGAGATGTTCGGGACCTGTTTATTGTCACCAATGTTCCGCGTGTGTCCGTGGGTGTGCAGTATCCCAGAGACTGCCGCACATCTCCCCCAGGACTGCCGCACATCTCCCCGGGACTGCCACACATCTCCCTAAGACTGCCGCACATCTCCCCCGGGACTGCCACACATCTCCCCCAGGACTGCCACACATCTCCCCCAGACTGCCGCACATCTCCCCAGGACTGCTACACATCTCCCCCAGACTGCTACACATCTCCCCCAGGACTGCCACACATCTCCCCCAGGACTGCCGCACATCTCCCCGGGACTGCCACACATCTCCCCGGGACTGCCACACATCTCCCCGGGACTGCCACACATCTCCCTAAGACTGTCGCACATCTCCCCAAGACTGCCACACATCTCCCCCAGACTGCCACACATCTCCCCAGGACTGCTACACATCTCCCCCAGAATGCTACACATCTCCCCCAGGACTGCCGCACATCTCCCCGGGACTGCCACACATCTCCCAGAGACTGCCACACATCTTCCCCAGACTGCCACACATCTCCCTGGGACTGCCACACATCTCCCCAGGACTGCCACACATTTCCACAAGACTGCTCCACATCTCCCCCAGACTGCTACACATCTCCCCCAGGACTGCCGCACATCTCCCCGGGACTGCCACACATCTCCCCCAGACTGCCACACATCTCCCCCAGACTGCCACACATCTCCCTGGGACTGCCACACATCTCCCTGGGACTGCCGCACATCTCCCCCAGGACTGCCGCACATCTCCCCCAGGACTGCCACACATCTCCCAGAGACTGCCACACATCTCCCAGAGACTGCCACACATCTCCCCCAGACTGCCACACATCTCCCAGGGACTGCTGTGCAGAAGAAATATCAGCCCACTGAGAGAAACTTGAGATTGAGCTTCACTCAACTTTCTAGAGCAGTGGTCACCAACCGGTCGATCTCCATCTCCAAGGCATTTCTCGTCGATCGCAAAACATTTTTATTCGTCTCAGTCTGTTGGTGGTAGGTGCACCTGATTTAGCTGCTCTGTGCGCCAGGTAGGCAAACTGTTGCCATTTTGAACCATTTCATGTCTGAAGGTACAAACTCTGTCTTCCTGGCTGCCCCGGAAGGCAAATCAAGTGCTCTATAGGCCTATTGCTGGCCAATCGGATGGCTCAGATTACTGTGTCTGCAGTAACGTAGCAGGCATGAAAAGAAAGCTCCAGAAAAGTTGATACTCTGAGATTTCAAAACATTTAAAACCATGACTAGAGATAGACTGTCAAGGAATACAGCAAAGAGCTGCTAAACTACAGGACTGTTTTGCTAGCACAGACTGGAATATGCTCCGGGATTAATGCAATGACATTGTGCAGTAATCCACCTGTCACCGGCTTCATCAATAAGTGCATTGACGACGTCATCCCCACAGTGACCGTATGTACATATCCCAATCAGAAGCCATGGATTACAGACAACATCCGCACCGAGCTAAAAGCTAGAGCTGCCGCTTTCAAGGAGCGGGATTCTAATCCTGACGCATATAAGAAATCCCTCTATGCCCTCAGACGAACCATCAGACATGCAAAACATCTATACAGGACTAAGATTGAATCCTACTACACCGGCTCCGACGCTCGTCGGATGAGGCAGGGCTTGAAAACTATTACGGACTACCAAGGAAACCCAGCCACAAGCTGCCCAGTGACGTGAGCCTACCAGACGAGCTGAATGCCTTTTATGGTCACTTCTTGGCAAGTAACACTGAAACATGCATGAGAGCTTCAGCTGTTCCGGATAACTCCGTATCCGACCTGAGCAACATCTTTAAACAGGTCAACATTCACAAAGCCACGGGGCCAGATGGATTACCAGGACGTGTACTCAGAGCATGCGCGGACCAACTGTCAAGTGTCTTTTCTGATATTTTCAATCTCTCCCTGACCGAGTCTATAATACCTACATGTTTCAAGCAGACCACCATAGTCCCTGTGCCCAAGAAAGCAAAGGCAACCTGCATAAATGACTACCGCCCCGAAGCACTCATGTCGGTAGCCATGAAGTGCTTTGAAAGGCTGGTCATGGCTCACTTAAACACCAATACCCCGGGAACCTTAGACCCACTCCAATTCGCATACCGCCCCAACAGATCCACAGATGACGCATTCTCAATGGCACTCTGCATTGTCCTTTCCCACCAGGACAAAAGTAACACCTATGTGAGAATGCTGTTCATTGACTACAGCTCAGTGTTCACCGTAATGCCCACAAAGCTCATCACTAAGCTAAGGACTCTGGGACTAAACACCTCCTTTTGCAACTTGATCTTGGACTCCCTGACGGGCCGCCCCCAGGTGGTAAGGGTAGGAAACAATACATTTGCCACGCTGATCCTCAACACGGTGGCCCCTCAGGGGTGCGTACTTAGTCCCCTCCTGTACTCCCTGTTCACCCACGACTGCATGGCCTGGCATGACTCCAACACCATCATGAAGTTTGCTTATGACACAACAGTGGTAGGCCTGATCACCGACAACGATGAGACAGTCTTTAGGGAGGAGGTCAGAGACCTAGCCATGTGGTGCCAGGACAACAACCTCTCCCTCAATGTGAGGAAGACATAGGAGCTGATCGTGGACTACAGGAAAAAGAGGACAGAGCTCACCCCCATTCTCATCGACGCGGTTGTAGTGGAGCGGGTCAAGAGTTTCAAGCTCCTTGGTGTCCACATCACCAACGAACTATCATGGTCCAAACACACCAAGGCAGTCGTGAAGAGGGCACAACAAAACCTTTACCCCCTCAGGAGACTGAAAAGATTTGGCATGTGTCCACAGATCCTTAAAAGGTTCTACAGGTGCACCTTCGAGAGCATCCTGACCAGTTGCCTGGTCTGACCGTAAGGCGCAACAGAGGGTAGAGCGAACAGCCCAGTACATCACTGGGGCCAAGCTTCCTGCCATCCAGGACATATATAATAGGCGGTGTCAGAGGAAAACCCCAAAAATTGTCAAAGACTCACCCAATTCATAGACTATATTGCTGGGGACAATATTTGTCACACAATACCATGCCACAGATGTCTAATTTCTTAATTTATTTGTATTTGCTAGACATTCTACTGCACTGCTGGAGCTAGTAACGTAAACATTTCACTGCACCTGCTTAAATACCTACAAAATCTGTGTACGCGACCAATAAACTTTGATTTAATTTGATTTAGTTGATGTAATCAGGACAAACAGATATTCCTCTTCTCTCTAACATGAAGGATGGTCCCATTAACTACCTCTTCTCTCTAACGTGAAGGATGGTCCCATTAACTACCTCTTCTCTCTAACATGAAGGATGGTCCCATTAACTACCTCTTCTCTCTAACATGAAGGATGGTCCCATTAACTACCTCTTCTCTCTAACGTGAAGGATGGTCCCATTAACTACCTCTTCTCTCTAACATGAAGGATGGTCCCATTAACTACCTCTTCTCTCTAACATGAAGGATGGTCCCATTAACTACCTCTTCTCTCTAACATGAAGGATGGTCCCATTAACTACCTCTTCTCTCTAACGTGAAGGATGGTCCCATTAACTACCTCTTCTCTCTAACATGAAGGATGGTCCCATTAACTACCTCTTCTCTCTAACGTGAAGGATGGTCCCATTAACTACCTCTTCTCTCTAACGTGAAGGATGGTCCCATTAACTACCTCTTCTCTCTAACATGAAGGATGGTCCCATTAACTACCTCTTCTCTAACATGAAGGATGGTCCCATTAACTACCTCTTCTCTCTAACATGAAGGATGGTCCCATTAACTACCTCTTCTCTCTAACATGAAGGATGGTCCCATTAACTACCTCTTCTCTCTAACATGAAGGATGGTCCCATTAACTACCTCTTCTCTCTAACATGAAGGATGGTCCCATTAACTACCTCTTCTCTCTAACATGAAGGATGGTCCCATTAACTACCTCTTCTCTCTAACATGAAGGATGGTCCCATTAACTACCTCTTCTCTCTAACGTGAAGGATGGTCCCATTAACTACCTCTTCTCTCTAACGTGAAGGATG
>NC_143050.1:5732500-5750000 GCF_057628025.1 Oncorhynchus mykiss
GGAGAGGTGGTCCTCGTAACGCCTGGGCCCACTGATGTAGGGAGAGGTGGACATCGTAACGCCTGGGCCCACTGATGTAGGGAGAGGTGGTCATCGTAACGCCTGGGCCCACTGATGTAGGGAGAGGTGGTCCTCATAACGCCTGGGCCCACTGATGTAGGGAGAGGTGGTCATCGTAACGCCTGGGCCCACTGATGTAGGGAGAGGTGGTCCTCGTAACGCCTGGGCCCACTGATGTAGGGAGAGGTGGGCCTCGTAACGCCTGGGCCCACTGATGTAGGGAGAGGTGGTCCTCGTAACGCCTGGGCCCACTGATGTAGGGAGAGGTGGTCATCGTAACGCCTGGGCCCACTGATGTAGGGAGAGGTGGACATCGTAACGCCTGGGCCCACTGATGTAGGGAGAGGTGGACATCGTAACGCCTGGGCCCACTGATGTAGGGAGAGGTGGTCCTCGTAACGCCTGGGCCCACTGATGTAGGGAGAGGTGGTCCTCGTAACGCCTGGGCCCACTGATGTAGGGAGAGGTGGTCATCGTAACGCCTGGGCCCACTGATGTAGGGAGAGGTGGTCATCGTAACGCCTGGGCCCACTGATGTAGGGAGAGGTGGTCCTCGTAACGCCTGGGCCCACTGATGTAGGGAGAGGTGGTCATCGTAACGCCTGGGCCCACTGATGTAGGGAGAGGTGGTCCTCGTAACGCCTGGGCCCACTGATGTAGGGAGAGGTGGACCGACAGCGGTAGATCACGGCTTTCCGGCTCCAAGCAGCCCAGAGATTGTTGTACAGAGACTGTTCTAGCTGGGTCGAAACAGCCTACATATTGATGAGGAGAGCGGGCTGTTTGGGCTTAGACAAACATATTTTCCTGACTCCATTTTATGAGTCTGTTATGCAGGCTTGGAGAGTCCTTGTCAAGTCCCGTAAGGCCGGCACGCCACCAGGGATGTGGCTTTTTGAAGAGCCTCTTTTTCATAACACTGCCATCCAGTCCCGTGTTCTGGGTTCAGCTAGCCTACGTTCATGCCTATTAGGCGTGGGGTGTACCAAGCTGGGTCATCTGATGCGGAGCAGGAGCAGATTGGAGGAGCTGAGAGAAAGAGCGGGGATCCGATCATCTCGCCTACTGAGGAAGGTCGTCGATGAGGTCTGCGACTCCTTGCCAGTGCTTCATCTGCAGTATGTGACTGACATTTCCAATTCTGATCGGTGGAAGGAGGGTCTGGATTGTGTGTTCCCTGCACTGATTGTTAGTGCTGCGATGGGGGCATTTGAGGAGGACGCGGGGATGCTGCTTTCCTTCGATACCCCGGAGCTGGGGGAGTTCAAGGAGGTGGGAAAGAAGGCTATGTACAGAACATGTGTGAAGGTGTCCCATGCCTCTTCCCTGGAAGGGGTAAAATCGACGAGGTGGGCGGATGTGCTTGGCCCAGGTGCTTCTCCAAAAGGCTGTTGGCAATCATTATATAAACTGCCTATTGATAAGAGGACAGCTGACCTCCAATGGAGGATAAGACATGGAGCTATAGCCACCAACATGCATCTGGTACACCTGGACCCTACTGTTGGGGAGGGGTGTCCATTCTGTGCTGAGGATGAATCTCTGGCACATCTGTTTTTACTGTGTCCCAGGTTGGTTGGGATGATTGAACTGATCACTGATTGGTTCTCAACGTTGGGAGAGGTTTCCTCTTCCCAACTGTATATATTTGGGCCAAAGTACAGGTTCAGTCAAAAGGGTGTAGTTGTGTTGCTTAATTTTGTGTTAGGGGCAGCAAAATTAGCGATATGGAAGACCCGAAAGAACAGCATTCGGGGACAGGGGTCTGTGGATGTGGTGGGAATGCTGGAGGGAATGTTGGCAGCGAGACTACGGGTTGAGTTTGCCTATTATAAACTTGTCAACAATATTGATCTGTTTTTGAGTATATGGGGTATTCAGAGGCTGTTGTGTTTTGTTACTGTGGAGGAGGAATTGGAGTTGTGTTTTTAATTGATGTGTAACTGTGGTTTTGTATGCCCCCAGACCCAATAAAGAGTATTTAAAACTCAAACTCTCTGTCTCTCTCTCTCTGTTTCTCTCTCTCTCTGTTTCTCTCTCTCTCTCTCTCTCTCTCTCTCTCTCTGTCTCTCTCTCTCTCTCTCTGTTTCTCTCTCTCTCTCTTTGTTTCTCTCTCACTCTCTCTGTTTCTCTCTCGCTCTCTCTGTTTCTCTCTCTCTCTCTCTCTCTCTCTCTCTCTGTTTCTCTCTCTCTGTTTCTGTCTCTCCCTCTCTGTTTCTGTCTCTCCCTCTCTGTTTCTCTCTCTCTCTCTCTGAATTTTAATTTAAGGGCTTTATTGGCTTGGGAAACATATGTTAACATGGCCAAAGCAAGTGAAGTAGATAATAAACAAAAGTGAAATAAACAATAAAAATGTACATTAACCTCAAGTTCTAAAAGAATAAAGACATTTCTAATGTCATATTATGTGCAAATATTTTAAGTAAAAAAGGGAAAATAAATCAACATAAATATGGGTTGTATTTACAATGGTGTTTGTTCTTCACTGGTTGCCCTTTTCTTGTGGAAACAAGTCACACATCTTGCTGCTGTGATGGCACACTGTGGAATTTCACCCAGTAGATATGGGAAGTTTATCAACATTGGCTTTGTAAAAAATAGTTAAAAAAAAATACATGTTATTATTTATTCTTTGTGGATCTGTGTAATCTGAGGGAAATATGTGTCGCTAATATGGTCATACATTTGGCAGGAGGTTAGGAAGTGCAGCTCAGTTTCCACCTCATTTTGTGGGCAGTGTGCTGTCATGACTGTCCTGACCAGGTCAGGTTACAGGAGACCACAACCCTACAGATTATCTCTCAACCCCAACAGAGGAGGAGAGATCTAGGGGGTCTGAAGATGTGGGGGGTTTCATGACCCCTCACGCCCCTAGTAAATCTCAGGCCACGGACAAATTCCTTTGTCCTGTTACTATGGAGAACCAGCCTCAGAACATTAAACATGAAATGAAGGGACTTTGGAACAATGGTTTCCGTCAGCCACAATGGTGGTCATGACGATAGATGGAATGTCATCTAGGGGGCGGCAGGGTAGCCTAGTGGTTAGAGCGGTGGACTAGAAACCGGAAGGTTGCAAGTTCAAACGCCCGAGCTGACAAGGTACAAATCTGTCGTTCTGCCCCTGTTCCTAGGCCGTCATTGAAAATAAGAATTTGTTTTTAACTGTCTTTCCTAGTTAAATAAAATAAAATGATGTTAGATTGAATATGAAAATGTATGTCATTTTTGTTTTGTTATAAAGGTGAATAGATGACGTTATTACGAAATCATTGTAAAGTGAAGAGTTTTCCTAGTATATGTTTGATGTTTATACATTGTACGTTGTATGTGTAACGCTCGTCCTCTTCTTCTGACGAGGAGTAAGAGATATCGGACCAATGTGCGCGTGGTAAGTGTCCATAACGTTACTTTATTAACACGAACACTAAACTACAAAATAACAACGTAAATACTGAAACAAACTAAACAGTCCCGTGTGGCACAAACACGGAAAACAATCACCCACAACTCAAAAGTGAAACCAGGCTACCTAAATATGGTTGTCAATCAGGGACAACCAGGCTGCCTAAATATGGTTCTCAATCAGGGACAACCAGGCTACCTAAGTATGGTTCTGAATCAGGGACAACCAGGCTGCCTAAGTATGGTTCTCAATCAGGGACAACCAGGCTGCCTAAATATGGTTCTCAATCAGGGACAACGATTGACAGCTGCCTCTGATTGAGAACCATACCAGGCCAAACACAGAAATCCAAATCATAGAAAAAGGAACATAGAGAACCCACCCAACTCACGCCCTGACCATACTAAACAAAGACATAACAAAATAACTAAGGTCAGAACGTGACAGTATGGAAAATATCCAAATCAAAGAGAGTGTTTTGGGGAAGATGAAATGTTAAGTTAGTTGTCTAAAATTGGATTTGAATAAAATCTAGACCTTGCCTCATTAACTTGGTACGCCCAGAGAATTGCCCTAAAGGCGGTTACGCCCACTTCTGATCCAAGGGTATAAAACCTGTGAGTATAGAATTTACTAAGTGACCCAAGCTGCAGCCAAGGTCTAAAAAGTCAACGAACCAGAACGCAACGCAAGTTTGAAGATAAGAAATCCTTTTCTACTCAAGCTACGATGATTAGCTGTGTCTAAGCTGGTGAATTCAAATCGAACCACCTAGCCTCCATCTCCCATCGAATCGTGGTATCTAAAGAGTTTCATTCTTATGCTGTGAGCTCTGAGCTACAGAGCTCAGAAGACCCCTTCCAGAGCAAAGGGTGAGGGAACAGACTCCTAAGCCAAAAGGACACTGACAGCGGGAGGACGGTCAGAGAGGTGCGCCGGAGTAGTGCATCATCGAGCAGCCTGAACGGTCCACGAGGAGAATCCTCGGCGATCATCCCCACGTAATTACATCATTATATTCTGACCGATAAGAGCGGCAGTTTGGGGCAAGGCTAGGGTTAAAATAAGCATAGCTGACAAATTCACCCAAATGTATATTTCTCTCGTGTACTTTCTTTTTTCTCTCTCTTTGAAATCCCCATTGTGGGTAACACCATAGTGTGTTGGCCCGTTATAATACGTTCTAATCAATAGCCTATAGTGTGTTTTGTCTACGTGTATCTTTTTATCATCATTTTACTTTTTAGTAAATAAATGTTCAACTGAGATTGGTGTGGTGCGAACTCATTGGTGAGACCCGGGTCCGAACTCATTGGTGAGACCCGGGGTCCGAACTCATTGGTGAGACCCGGGTCCGAACTCATTGGTGAGACCCGGGTCCGAACTCATTGGTGAGACCCGGGTCCGAACTCATTGGTGAGACCCGGGTCCGAACTCATTGGTGAGACCCGGGTCCGAACTCATTGGTGAGACCCGGGTCCGAACTCATTGGTGAGACCCGGGTCCGTGCAGACTCACGGGCTATACGACGTTCAGAACGAGAGGTAACTGGTTAATTAGCGCTGTTGTAAAATCGATATTCTGCTATTCTTTGAGTTAATTTGGGAAATAGAAACTCAATAAAAACTAGTTTTCCCATGGTGCCCCAGGTTAATGAGTTAATAATTGGTTAACAGGTTAATGAGTTGTTAATTGTTAACAGGTTAATAGTATAATTGGTTAACAGGTTAATGAGTTAATTAATTGCTTGATTCAGTTAATCACGTAATTAGAAACTTTATTCATTCGATGAACAACAGTCGTCACATTAACCAATACAACGTCACGACAGGTGAAGTTTTTCAAAATTGGATTTTGTTTCGATTTTTTTTGGATCTGTGTAATCTGAGGGAAATATGTCTCTCTAATACATTGGGCAGGAGGTTAGAAGTGCAGCTCAGTTTCCACCTCATTTTGTGGGCAGTGAGCACATAGCCTGTCTTCTCTTGAGAGCCATGTCTGCCTACGTCGGCCTTTCTCAATAGCAAGGCTATGCTCACTGAGTCTGTACATAGTCAAAGCTTTCCTTAAATATGCCCAGTCACAGTGGCAGGTATTCTGCCGGTGGTACTCTCTTTCTCAATAGCAATGCTAAAAAGCTTTCCCTAAGTTGGGTCAGTCACAGTGTTTGTGTTGTGAACAGAGCTCCAGGACCAGCCTGCTTAGGGGACTCTTCTCCAGGTTCATCTCTCTGTAGGTGATGGTTTTGTTATGAAGGGTTTGGGAATTGCTTCCTTTTAGGTGGTTGTAGAATTTAACAACTATTTTCTGGATTTTGAAAATTAGTGGGTATCGGTCTAATTCTGCTCTGCATGCATGAATTTGGTGTTCTACGTTGTACACGGAGGATATTTTAGCAGAATTCTGCATGCAGACCTCACAGCCATAAAATGCTGTGGGTTCTACAACTGATTCAAGTAATTTTAGCCAGATCCTAATTGCGATGTCGAATTTGATGTTCCCTTTGATGGCATAGAAGGCCCTTCTTGCCTTGTCTTTCAGAGCTTTGTAAAGTTTGTTTGTTAGTTAGAATACGTGGTCTGACATATGGTAATTTGGTAAAAAGCTAATTTTATATTTGCTCAGTACAATGTTTTCCTCTCCTCCTCTCTCCGTTCTGTTTCCAGTCTCCGTTAGGCTACCTTAATCTCCATAGACTCCCCCGTAGACGCCCCCCGTAGACTCCCCACGTAGACTCCCCATGTAGACGCCCCCCGTAGACTCCCCCCGTAGACTCCCCCATAGACTCTCCCCGTAGACTCCCCCCATAGACTCTCCCCGTAGACTATCCCCGTAGACTCCCCCGTAGACGCCCCCCGTAGGATCTCCCCGTAGACTATCCCCGTAGACTCCCCCCGCAGACGCCCCCCGTAGACTCCCCCGTAGACTCCCCCCCGTAGACTCTCCCCGTAGACTCCCCCCCGTAGTCCTCTCCCATAGACTCCCCCGGTAGACTCCCCCCATAGACCACCCCCATAGACTCCCCCATAGACCACCCCCGTAGACTCTCCCCGTAGACTCCCCCACGTAGACTCTCCCCATAGATCCCCCCGGTAGACTCCCCCCGGTAGACTCCCCCCGAAGACTCCCCCCCGAAGACTCCCCCCTGTAGACTCCCCCCATAGACTCCCCCATAGACTTCCCCCCTAGACTCTCCCCGTAGACTCCCCCCCGTAGACTCCCCCCGAAGACTCCCCCCCGTAGACTCCCCCTGTAGACTCCCCCCATAGACTTCCCCCGTAGACTTCCCCCTAGACTCTCCCCGTAGACTCCACCCCGTAGACTCCCCCCCGTAGACTTCCCCCTAGACTCTCCCCGTAGACTCCCCCTGTAGACTCCCCCCATAGACTTCCCCCATAGACTTCCCCCCTAGACTCTCCCCGTAGACTCCCCCCGTAGACTCCCCCGAAGACTCCCCGCCGTAGACTCCCCCTGTAGACTCCCCCATAGACTTCCCCCGTAGACTTCCCCCCTAGACTCTCCCCGTAGACTCCAACCCGTAGACTCCCCCCGTAGACGCCCCAGAAAAATAGTTTGTGTCGTAACCTCTCAAACCCTTTCCTTCCCTCTGCACCCCCACTCTACCCCTCCATACTCCTCTCTGTCCCCTCCTGTCTCTGTCCCCTCCTCTCTCTGTCCCCTCCTTCCCCTGTCCCCTCCTCACCCTGTCCCCTCCTCCCCTGTCCCCTCCTCTCTCTGTCCCCTCCTCCCCCTGTCCCCTCCTTTCTCTGTCCCCTCCTCACCCTGTCCCCTCCTCCCCCTGTCCCCTCCTCTCTCTGTCCCCTCCTCTCTCTGTCCCTCCTCCCCTGTCCCCCCCTGTCCCCTCCTCCCCCTGTCCCCTCCTCCCTCTGTCCCCTCCTCACCCTGTCCCCTCCTCCCTCTGTCCCCTCCTCCCCCTGTCCCCTCCTCCCCCTGTCCCCTCCTCTCTCTGTCCCCTCCTTCCCCTGTCCCCTCCTCCCCCTGTCTCCTCCTCCCCCTGTCCCCTCCTCCCCCTGTCCCCTCCCCCTGCCCCCTCCTCCCCCTGTCCCCTCCTCCCCCTGTCTCCTCCTCTCTCTGTCCCCTCCTTCCCCTGTCTCCTCCTCCCCCTGTCCCCTCCCTCCCCCTGTCTCCTCCTCCCCCTGTCCCCTCCTCCCCCTGTCCCCTCCTCTCTCTGTCCCCTCCTCCCCCTGTCCCCTCCTCCCCCTGTCCCCTCCTCCCCCTGTCCCTCCCCTCCCTGTCCCCTCCTCTCCCTGTCCCCTCCTCCCCTTGTCCCCTCCTCTCTCTGTCCCCTCCTCCCCCTTGTCCCCTCCCCTCCCTGTCCCCTCCCCTCCCTGTCCCCTCCTCCCCCTGTCCCCTCCTTCCCCTGTCCCCTCCTCTCTCTGTCCCCTCCTCCCCCTGTCTCCTCCTCCCCCTGTCCCCTCCTCCCCCTGTCCCCTCCTCCCCCTGTCCCCTCCTCTCTCTGTCCCCTCCTCCCCCTGTCTCCTCCTCCCCCTGTCCCCTCCTCCCCTGTCCCCTCCTCCCCCTGTCCCCTCCCCACCCTGTCTCCTCCTCCCCCTGTCCCCTCCTCTCTCTGTCTCCTCTCTCTGTCTCCTCCTCCCCCTGTCCCCTCCCCTCCCTGTCCCCTCCTCCCCCTGTCCCCTCCTCCCCCTGTCCCCTCCTCTCTCTGTCCCCTCCTCTCTCTGTCCCCTCCTCTCTCTGTCCCCTCCTCCCCCTGTCCCCTCCCCTCCCTGTCCCTCCCTCCCTGTCCCCTCCTCCCCCTGTCCCCTCCTCCCCTGTCCCCTCCTCTCTCTGTCCCCTCCTCCCCCTGTCCCCTCCCCTCCCTGTCCCCTCCCCTCCCTGTCCCCTCCTCCCCCTGTCCCCTCCTCTCCCTGTCCCCTCCTCCCCCTGTCCCCTCCCTCCCTGTCCCCTCCTCCCCCTGTCCCCTCCTCTCTCTGTCCCCTCCTCCCCCTGTCCCCTCCTCCCCTGTCCCCTCCTCTCTCTGTCCCCTCCCCTCCCTGTCCCCTCCTCCCCCTGTCCCCTCCTCTCCCTGTCCCCTCCTCCCCCTGTCCCCTCCCCTCCCTGTCCCCTCCTCCCCCTGTCCCCTCCTCTCTCTGTCCCCTCCCCTCCCTGTCCCCTCCCCCCCTGTCCCCTCCTCTCCCTGTCCCCTCCTCCCCCTGTCCCCTCCTCTCTCTGTCCCCTCCTCCCCCTGTCCCCTCCCCTCCCTGTCCCCTCCTCTCCCTGTCACCTCCTCCCCCTGTCCCCTCCTCTCTCTGTCCCCTCCTCCCCCTGTCCCCTCCCCTCCCTGTCCCCTCCTCCCCCTGTCCCCTCCTCCCCCTGTCCCCTCCTCTCTCTGTCCCCTCCTCCCCCTGTCCCCTCCCCTCCCTGTCCCCTCCCCTCCCAGTCCCCTCCTCCCCCTGTCCCCTCCTCTCCCTGTCCCCTCCTCCCCCGTCCCCTCCCCTCCCTGTCCCCTCCTCCCCCTGTCCCCTCCTCTCTCTGTCCCTCCCCTCCCTGTCCCCTCCCCCCCTGTCCCCTCCTCTCCCTGTCCCCTCCTCCCCCTGTCCCCTCCTCTCTCTGTCCCTCCTCCCCCTGTCCCCTCCCTCCCTGTCCCCTCCTCTCCCTGTCACCTCCTCCCCCTGTCCCCTCCTCTCTCTGTCCCCTCCTCCCCTGTCCCCTCCCCTCCCTGTCCCCTCCTCTCCCTGTCCCCTCCTCCCCCTGTCCCCTCTTCTCTCTGTCCCCTCCTCCCCCTGTCCCCTCCCCTCCCTGTCCCCTCCTCTCCCTGTCCCCTCCTCCCCCTGTCTCCTCCTCCTCCTGTCTCCTCCTCCCCCTGTCCCCTCCTCCCCCTGTCCCCTCCTCCCCCTGTCCCCTCCTCCCCCTGTCTCCTCCTCCCCTGTCTCCTCCTCCTCCTGTCCCCTCCTCCCCTGTCCCCTCCCTCCCCCTGTCTCCCCTGAGCCAAAAGGAAGCAGACAATGTTTCAGCTCAGTGGAAATATGCCTGCTGCTTAATTTGTCAGTGGTGAAGGATCTGGAGCATGTAAAGGTCTGGTGCCAACACAGAGTACTGTATCACCGAGTTCAAAACAGTGTAGCAGCCTGTTATAAGACTACAGTACAGCAGAGAGAGAGAGAGAGAGAGAGAGAGAGAGACAGAGAGAGAGAGAGAGAGAGACAGAGAGAGAGAGAGAGAGACAGAGAGAGAGAGAGAGAGAGAGAGACAGAGAGAGAGAGAGAGAGAGAGAGAGAGAGAGAGAGAGAGAGAGAGAGAGAGAGAGAGAGAGACAGAGAGAGAGAGAGAGAGAGAGAGAGAGAGAGAATTGGTTAAAATATATAAGGAAGGAGAGAGAGAGAGAGACAAGGAAGGAGAGAGAGAGAGAAAAGAGGGACTGTATGTATATGAGTGTCGCCCTCTCTGACAACAGACTGAGCAGGCCTACAAGTTAACAGGCCTACAAGTCAACAGGCCTACAGGCCTATCATGTCTACATGAGAGAGACTTTTACAGATGGGTTCCTCTTTCTCTAGTCTAACTGTAAGAGAGTTGTAGATGGGTCTAAAAGTAACAGCTGGCAAGGTGTAGTGTAAGAGAAATATCATAAACAAGGCCGTGCTTGTATCAGATGGGGTAGAGAGTGGATGGTCAATAGCAGTGATGTGACCATGGCAGTAGTACAGCTGGTGTTCAGGTTTACACTAATGCTGTAGCCCCTCCCTCCCTCCTGAGGAAATGACACTAATCACCAGACTGGGACCTCAGTGGTTAACTTAGGAAGAGGAGGACCTCCTCCCCTCCCTCCCTCCCTCCCTCCCTCCCTCCCTCCCTCCCTCCCTCCCTCCCTCCCTCCCCTCTTCCTTCCTTCCCTCCCTCGCTCCCTACCTCTCTCCTCTCCTCTCCTCTCCTCTCCTCTCCTCTCCTCTCTCCTCTCCTCTCCTCTCCTCTCCTCTCCTCTCCTCTCCTCTCCTCTCCTCTCCTCTCCTCTTCCCTCCCTCCCTCCCTCCCTCCCTCCCTCCCTCCCTCCCTCCCTCCCTCTAAATACATATACATGTCTGTTTTCTCCATCTATATGTATAATAAGTTCTGGGTCTGTGGTCGGGGTAAGGGCTGTGTGTGTTTGTCACGCGAGGTGCTGACTCCGGACCATAAGCCATCTGTCAACACTCAAACTCGCAGAGCAAGATACACACACACACACACACACACACACACACACACACACACACACACACACACACACACACACACACACACACACACACACACACACACACACACACACACACACCATGTCAAATGATCTGTTTTCTCTCCTGTTCGTAATCTGGTCATGTTTTTCAGTTTGACGTTTTGGCTCCTCACTGAGACTGTGTCAGTCACATGGTTTTACACATATCAGAGACCATATATCAGAGACCATATATATCCGAGACCATATATCAGAGAATACATTATCAGAGACCATATATCAGAGACCATATATCCGAGACCATATATCAGAGAACATATATCAGAGACCATATATCAGAGACCATATATCAGAGACCATATATCAGAGACCATATATCAGAGACCATATATCAGAGATCATATATCAGAGATCATATATCAGAGACCATATATCAGAGACCATATATCAGAGATCATATATCAGAGACCATATATCAGAGACCATATATCAGAGATCATATATCAGAGACCATATATCAGAGACCATATATCAGAGACCATATATCAGAGACCATATATCAGAGATCATATATCAGAGACCATATATCAGAGATCATATATCAGAGACCATATATCAGAGACCATATATCAGAGACCATATATCAGAGACCATATATCAGAGACCATATATCAGAGATCATATATCAGAGATCATATCAGAGCAGATTCAGTCTTCCCAGCCTGGTGAGAGACCATATATCAGAGACCATATTGAGACCATATCAGAGGCCATATCAGAGACCATATCAGAGACCATATCAGAAAAATAATCTCAAGATCATACTCACCACTCTCTGAGAACACACACCATAAACCCAGACTCTACCTTCACCCTCTAGACATCTCTAAATGCTGTTTGTGAGTGTATATTGTGGAGGCTTGAAAAGGTCATTTCTCCCATGTAAACAGGCGGTAAGAGAGGCCCGAGACCCGAGCTAATGTAATGACTATGTAAACAGGCAGTAAGAGAGCCTGAGACCAGAGCTAATGTAATGACTATGTAAACAGGCGGTAAGAGAGGCTTGAGACCAGAGCTAATGTAATGACTATGTAAACAGGCGGTAAGAGAGGCCCGAGACCAGAGCTAATGTAATGACTATGTAAACAGGCGGTAAGAGAGGCCTGTGACCAGAGCGAATGTAATGACTATATAAACAGGCGGTAAGGCTTGAGACCAGAGCTAATGTAATGACTATGTAAACAGGCGGTAAGAGAGGCCTGAGACCAGAGCTAATGTAATGACTATGTAAACAGGCGGTAAGGCTTGAGACCCGAGCTAATGTAATGACTATGTAAACAGGCGGTAAGAGAGGCCTGAGACCAGAGCTAATGTAATGACTATGTAAACAGCGGTAAGAGAGGCCTGAGACCAGAGCTAATGTAATGACTATGTAAACAGGCGGTAAGAGAGGCCTGAGTCCAGAGCTAATGTAATGGCTATGTAAACAGGCGGTAAGAGAGGCCTGAGACCAGAGCTAATGTAATGACTATGTAAACAGGCGGTAAGAGAGGCCTGAGACCAGAGCTAATGTAATGGCTATGTAAACAGGCGGTAAGAGAGGCCTGTGACCAGAGCGAATGTAATGACTATATAAACAGGCGGTAAGGCTTGAGACCAGAGCTAATGTAACGACTATGTAAACAGGCGGTAAGAGAGGCCTGAGACCAGAGCTAATGTAATGACTATGTAAACACTACTAGCTGTGTGTGTTCATGTTCAGTGAATGCTGCGTGCCGAGTTCCAGGATTACTGGGAATTCCTCTAACAGTCTCTCTGGAGACCATTACCTGAAACTACCTCACTTTCAAATACCTTTCTCTCTCTCTGTCTCTCGCTCTCTCTCTCTCTCTCTCCCTGTCTCTCGCTCTCTCTCTCTCTCTCTCTCTCGGTCTCTCTCTCTCTCTCTCTCTCTCTCTCTCTCCTCTCTCTCTCTCTCTCTCTCTCTCTCTCTCTCTCTCTCCTTCCCCGTCTCTTTTCCTGCTTCTCTCCCTATCTTATCCCTCCCTGCCTCCCTTCCTCCCTCTCTGACTCCCTCCCTCCCTTCCTTTCCCTCCCTTTATACCTTGCCAAACTGATAACGGCTGATTCTAAGCCACAAATGAACCCTACCATTACACTATGGCAATTTTCTGCTCTTTCAAAGCAGAACTGTTTTACTTCAATTTTTAGAAGTGACTGAGGTATGTTATCTGGGTATAGGAGTAACTCTCTGACTGAGGTATGTTGGCTGGGTATAGGAGTAACTCTGTGACTGAGGTAATGTTATCTGGGTATAGGAGTAACTCTCTCTGACTGAGGTATGTTATCTGGGTATAGGAGTAACTCTCTGACTGAGGTATGTTATCTGGGTATAGGAGTAACTCTCTCTGACTGAGGTATGTTATCTGGGTATAGGAGTAACTCTCTCTGACTGAGGTATGTTATCTGGGTATAGGAGTAACTCTCTGACTGAGGTATGTTAGCTGGGTATAGGAGTAACTCTCTGACTGAGGTATGTTGGCTGGGTATAGGAGTAACTCTGTGACTGAGGTATGTTATCTGGGTATAGGAGTAACTCTCTCTGACTGAGGTATGTTATCTGGGTATAGGAGTAACTCTCTGACTGAGGTATGTTATCTGGGTATAGGAGTAACTCTCTCTGACTGAGGTATGTTATCTGGGTATAGGAGTAACTCTCTCTGACTGAGGTATGTTATCTGGGTATAGGAGTAACTCTCTCTGACTGAGGTATGTTATCTGGGTATAGGAGTAACTCTCTCTGACTGAGGTATGTTATCTGGGTATAGGAGTAACTCTCTGACTGAGGTATGTTAGCTGGGTATAGGAATAACTCTCTGACTGAGGTATGTTGGCTGGGTATAGGAGTAACTCTCTCTGACTGAGGTATGTTGGCTGGGTATAGGAGTAACTCTCTCTGACTGAGGTATGTTGGCTGGGTATAGGAGTAACTCTCTCTGACTGAGGTATGTTATCTGGGTATAGGAGTAACTCTCTCTGACTGAGGTATGTTATCTGGGTATAGGAGTAACTCTCTGACTGAGGTATGTTGGCTGGGTATAGGAGTAACTCTCTCTGACTGAGGTATGTTATCTGGGTATAGGAGTAACTCTCTCTGACTGAGGTATGTTGGCTGGGTATAGGAGTAACTCTCTCTGACTGAGGTATGTTATCTAGGTATAGGAGTAACTCTCTCTGACTGAGGTATGTTGGCTGGGTATAGGAGTAACTCTCTCTGACTGAGGTATGTTATCTGGGTATAGGAGTAACTCTCTGACTGAGGTATGTTATCTGGGTATAGGAGTAACTCTCTGACTGAGGTATGTTATCTAGGTATAGGAGTAACTCTCTCTGACTGAGGTATGTTATCTAGGTATAGGAGTAACTCTCTCTGACTGAGGTATGTTGGCTGGGTATAGGAGTAACTCTCTCTGACTGAGGTATGTTATCTGGGTATAGGAGTAACTCTCTCTGACTGAGGTATGTTGGCTGGGTATAGGAGTAACTCTCTCTGACTGAGGTATGTTATCTAGGTATAGGAGTAACTCTCTGACTGAGGTATGTTGGCTGGGTATAGGAGTAACTCTCTCTGACTGAGGTATGTTGGCTGGGTATAGGAGTAACTCTCTCTGACTGAGGTATGTTATCTGGGTATAGGAGTAACTCTCTCTGACTGAGGTATGTTGGCTGGGTATAGGAGTAACTCTCTCTGACTGAGGTATGTTATCTAGGTATAGGAGTAACTCTCTGACTGAGGTATGTTGGCTGGGTATAGGAGTAACTCTCTGACTGAGGTATGTTATCTGGGTATAGGAGTAACTCTCTCTGACTGAGGTATGTTATCTAGGTATAGGAGTAACTCTCTGACTGAGGTATGTTAGCTGGGTATATGAGTAACTCTCTCTGACTGAGGTATGTTGGCTGGGTATAGGAGTAACTCTCTCTGACTGAGGTATGTTGGCTGGGTATATGAGTAACTCTCTCTGACTGAGGTATGTTGGCTGGGTATAGGAGTAACTCTCTCTGACTGAGGTATGTTAGCTGGGTATAGGAGTAACTCTCTGAGTGAGTTATGTTAGCTGGGTATATGAGTAACTCTCTCTGACTGAGGTATGTTGGCTGGGTATAGGAGTAACTCTCTCTGACTGAGGTATGTTAGCTGGGTATAGGAGTAACTCTCTCTGACTGAGGTATGTTGGCTGGGTATAGGAGTAACTCTGTGACTGAGGTATGTTATCTGGGTATATGAGTAACTCTCTCTGACTGAGGTATGTTGGCTGGGTATATGAGTAACTCTCTCTGACTGAGGTATGTTGGCTGGGTATAGGAGTAACTCTCTCTGACTGAGGTATGTTATCTGGGTATAGGAGTAACTCTCTCTGACTGAGGTATGTTGGCTGGGTATATGAGTAACTCTCTCTGACTGAGGTATGTTATCTGGGTATAGGAGTAACTCTCTCTGACTGAGGTATGTTATCTGGGTATAGGAGTAACTCTCTCTGACTGAGGTATGTTAGCTGGGTATATGAGTAACTCTCTCTGACTGAGGTATGTTGGCTGGGTATAGGAGTAACTCTCTCTGACTGAGGTATGTTGGCTGGGTATATGAGTAACTCTCTCTGACTGAGGTATGTTGGCTGGGTATAGGAGTAACTCTCTCTGACTGAGGTATGTTAGCTGGGTATAGGAGTAACTCTCTGAGTGAGTTATGTTAGCTGGGTATATGAGTAACTCTCTCTGACTGAGGTATGTTGGCTGGGTATAGGAGTAACTCTCTCTGACTGAGGTATGTTAGCTGGGTATAGGAGTAACTCTCTCTGACTGAGGTATGTTGGCTGGGTATAGGAGTAACTCTCTCTGACTGAGGTATGTTGGCTGGGTATAGGAGTAACTCTCTCTGACTGAGGTATGTTAGCTGGGTATAGGAGTAACTCTCTCTGACTGAGGTATGTTGGCTGGGTATAGGAGTAACTCTCTCTGACTGAGGTATGTTAGCTGGGTATAGGAGTAACTCTCTCTGACTGAGGTATGTTATCTGGGTATAGGAGTAACTCTCTGACTGAGGTATGTTAGCTGGGTATAGGAGTAACTCTCTCTGACTGAGGTATGTTATCTGGGTATAGGAGTAACTCTCTCTGACTGAGGTATGTTGGCTGGGTATAGGAGTAACTCTCTCTGACTGAGGTATGTTAGCTGGGTATAGGAGTAACTCTCTGAGTGAGTTATGTTAGCTGGGTATATGAGTAACTCTCTCTGACTGAGGTATGTTGGCTGGGTATAGGAGTAACTCTCTCTGACTGAGGTATGTTAGCTGGGTATAGGAGTAACTCTCTCTGACTGAGGTATGTTGGCTGGGTATAGGAGTAACTCTCTCTGACTGAGGTATGTTGGCTGGGTATAGGAGTAACTCTCTCTGACTGAGGTATGTTAGCTGGGTATAGGAGTAACTCTCTCTGACTGAGGTATGTTGGCTGGGTATAGGAGTAACTCTCTCTGACTGAGGTATGTTAGCTGGGTATAGGAGTAACTCTCTCTGACTGAGGTATGTTATCTGGGTATAGGAGTAACTCTCTGACTGAGGTATGTTAGCTGGGTATAGGAGTAACTCTCTCTGACTGAGGTATGTTATCTGGGTATAGGAGTAACTCTCTCTGACTGAGGTATGTTGGCTGGGTATAGGAGTAACTCTCTCTGACTGAGGTATGTTAGCTGGGTATAGGAGTAACTCTCTCTGACTGAGGTATGTTGGCTGGGTATAGGAGTAACTCTCTCTGACTGAGGTATGTTAGCTGGGTATAGGAGTAACTCTCTCTGACTGAGGTATGTTATCTGGGTATAGGAGTAACTCTCTGACTGAGGTATGTTAGCTGGGTATAGGAGTAACTCTGTGACTGAGGTATGTTATCTGGGTATAGGAGTAACTCTCTGACTGAGGTATGTTATCTGGGTATAGGAGTAACTCTCTCTGACTGAGGTATGTTATCTGGGTGTAGGAGTAACTCTCTCTGACTGAGGTATGTTATCTGGGTATAGGAGTAACTCTCTCTGACTGAGGTATGTTAGCTGGGTATAGGAGTAACTCTCTGTGACTGAGGTATGTTATCTGGGTGTAGGAGTAACTCTCTCTGACTGAGGTATGTTAGCTGGGTATAGGAGTAACTCTCTCTGACTGAGGTATGTTAGCTGGGTATAGGAGTAACTCTCTCTGACTGAGGTATGTTGGCTGGGTATAGGAGTAACTCTCTGACTGAGGTATGTTAGCTGGGTATAGGAGTAACTCTCTGACTGAGGTATGTTGGCTGGGTATAGGAGTAACTCTCTGACTGAGGTATGTTATCTGGGTATAGGAGTAACTCTCTGACTGAGGTATGTTATCTGGGTATAGGAGTAACTCTCTCTGACTGAGGTATGTTGGCTGGGTATAGGAGTAACTCTCTCTGACTGAGGTATGTTATCTGGGTATAGGAGTAACTCTCTCTGACTGAGGTATGTTATCTGGGTATAGGAGTAACTCTCTCTGACTGAGGTATGTTATCTGGGTATAGGAGTAACTCTCTGACTGAGGTATGTTATCTGGGTATAGGAGTAACTCTCTGACTGAGGTATGTTAGCTGGGTATAGGAGTAACTCTCTGACTGAGGTATGTTATCTGGGTATAGGAGTAACTCTCTCTAACTGAGGTATGTTATCAGGGTATAGGAGTAACTCTCTCTGACTGAGGTATGTTATCTGGGTATAGGAGTAACTCTCTGACTGAGGTATGTTATCTGGGTATAGGAGTAACTCTCTGACTGAGGTATGTTATCTGGGTATAGGAGTAAC